>NC_134012.1:61641207-61941207 GCF_047716275.1 Strix uralensis | reverse complement strand
GCACATCAGCATTTCTACTCATTAAACCTGTTCACAAAACAGGGTTTCTCAGGAGTTCAAAATCTAATGGAAGGATTCTGGGTTTTCTGTGAATTTACTAAAACTGTCGTTGACAGAGTTGTTTTGGGTTTTTTTAACTGTAAATATTTAAAATTATCAACTTTGAAATGTTTAGACACAGTAATGTGTCAGATGAACCAGAGTTTGTGTGGGTTCCACATCCCCTTATCAACTGATTTTTAAAGAGGAGGCAATTATGGTGACAGATACTGGTAGTCCAGCAGCAAAGTTAATACTTTCTAAAAGCTTCAGCAGAGCTTGCCAAGTCAGAGTTTGATTTTTGTGGTGTCCAAGGGACGCTAAATTGCAAAGCATGGGAAAATACCAATTCCCCTTTTGAAGCAGTCTCTTCTCCCATGTTCCCCGTCTCCCCTCCGTCTGGTGTCATTATTGTTGCTATGGTGAATAAATGAATGCTACAGGATGCTGCTGGAAAAGTCAATGCTGACATCTTTTGCAAGCAACTAATAGGCCACCCCCATATCTTTTAATGAGTGTGGGCTCACTGGATAATTGTGAAAGCTAATTAAAAAATCTTAGTCTAAACCCCTTTATTTTGTGAACCTTTATCAGTCCTATCTTATTCCATTGTCAACATTGTAGCTATAAATAAAAGATACCAACCTATATGGCAGAGGAAAAAAATAAACAGATCACAGCTGCGTAGAGGCCCTATATTGTCTGCTTCAGAAAGTAATACTTTTCAGAAAAAATTCTTTCTTGTGCCAGCTGTTTTTTCTATTGAAGACAGGATTATGTAGCAGTACAGAAGAGCCTCTTCTGTTTCAAGTACATGCACAATATTTATCAAAGAACTGAATTTTGGTAGTGTTTAATCATTCCTCTTGCACTCAAGTTTTCCTTAGAGAAGCTTGTGATCAATTTATTCTCAAGATGGCAGCGCCATCTTCCCTTCAGGAGATATTTACAGTGTCTTAATATATAATGAAATTAAGTTTTGCTGCACTAGAAGCAGTGTGATTGGCCAATAAATGGATGAACTTGAACATGAGGATAAAAATCTGTCATAAAAGATAGCTGCTGAAATGAAACATAGACGTTATTTACCATGATTTTAAATTAGGTTTGCCCCTAAATTAAATTGATAGAGAAGTACATAAATGGTGATGTAATGAATGATACAGTTCTGTTGTATTTAATCAGAACATGTGCATATTTGATGACAGCTGGGGATTATGAGGAGTATACTGGGGAAAAAAGAAGGAAGAACAGTTTAAATAGTTTGCAATTTCCTGTAGAATCTAAACCAAATTCTTAGGAATTTCTGAGATACCTGGGGATGTTGTGCAGACTGGTCTTCTTTAGTATAAACTGAAAGAAACTTTTGATATTTGCTGCAATGAAGCTATTAAATGTTTTAGTGTGGGACTTGTAAACATTTCATTGCAAATTTTTAATATTCTGTTAAACAAGTTAGATTAATAGAATAACAGCTGTATTCAGCTCATTTTTTTCCTAACTGCTGCATCTTTTCTGTGTTGTATAGGGGAACAGCCAGTGATGAAATGTGTAACTTTTACATTATGTACTATATGGAAGCCAAGCATGCTGTCTCATATATGACCTGCACACAGAATGCAAACCCTGAGATATTCAGAAATATACCGCAGGAGGCAAATATTCCTATTCCAGTCAAGTCTGATATGCTGAAGATGACACATGGACATCATGAAGGTAAAAAAATTTTAATCCATTTTATTCAAGACTTTTTATGCTCACTGATGTGTTTGTCTGAGTTGCTTTGATATGCTAAATTTTCGTTAAAAGAAAATGCAATTCTGAATAAAATTCAAATCACTAATTATAGATCATCATGAGATTCTGCTTTTGTTTTTGGTGGAAATGTATGCCATAGTCTTTTGTCTGTTTCTTCCTATTGTCGTCTTTCAATTTCCAACATATTTTTATAGCTACATGAGCTGTGTACCCAAAAGATTGACCTCTTTTCTATGCCAAATGTTAGTACTTTACATTAACAGGTTCTTAATATTTGCTTTATCTTCGATCTGTTTCCTACAGAGTCGAATCATAACATTTCTGTAGTTTTCTGGATCCCACTGCCTTGTGGAAGGCAATCAAATGTTTATATTGAACACTGGTAGGCATGTAAGCTGCAACAGCAGTATTATCCAGAAGTAATGACTGGTATGTCTGTGTAGCAAAGTACAAATCTTACTTTTTATTTCCAGTTGTTTTACTGCAGCACCGTTCCGTACGACTACTATAGATAAAAATACCAAATACTCATTTCAGAAGGCCTTTTTTTCCCCAGTAGGAAGACACTCAATGCCATTCACAGGCAGAGGTTAACATATATCCTAAATCCATTTTTCAGAAACCAAGGATACTGGTAAAAGTTCTTTGCTGCAGCAGGACAAAAAAGAAAAGGACAAGATTTTGGATCAGGGTATGTACTTGTTTACTTCTATGTCAAATAAGGGACTCACTAATGTAAAATATTGATAAATTGTATCCTGATTGTTAGCAAGTTATGAAGTCTTTAATCTGTTTATTTTTAATTGATGCAATTTGAAATGTTTTGTACTGCTAATGGGATTGAATGCTATATAAGAAGTAACAAAAAAAATCAGTCTACCACTGATCTCTAGCCTTGTAGGTAAAATTTGTTAGTGCATTTTAATCTCATTAGATTTTCCTGTTCTTAATTTGCTAAAGAGGACTGTAATTTATCTGTAAGTGCAATCCTAAAGAATGGACGCAAAGAAGTAGTCCTATAGTATGTAACTATTCTATATGTAACTATCTGCTATTAGCTCTTTGCCTGTTTCTTGGTTTTTATTGCTATGTATGTATTAGGGAATAATATGTTCTTATGTTTCAATATTGGTTGTATATGCAGTGGGTTAAGTGCAACTAATGTTTAATACTGAATTATTTTTCACTACATTTGTGCATATGTGCATATACACGTAACAACTTATGCACAGATGTGTGCACTACTTAGTTGCAGGAAAAAATCCATGACTGTTATAAAGCTTCTAGAAATATGCTGAATGTTATTTATGTTTCAGAGGTATATTAAAATAAGACTGTACTTTCACGTTCTTGTGGATCATATGCTATTAGATCCATTGGTTTAGTATCAAGATTTTTATTGACACTAAGTGGAAGACCTCATCAGCTATAGTTTTTTGAACAATGTTGAGGCTCAAGGACTACATAAATTAAAGGCAAACTTCCTTTTGCCTTTAATGAGAGCAAAGATTAGTCCAGTATTTAGAGTTTTTGATAACATCTCCCAAAGGGGCTAGATTTTCTATATACTCTGCCATTTTACAGAGTTAACTCAAATAATTAAATTACTGTTACATAAAAACTAACTTTTACAGTGTAAGAGTCTTGACTGAAAGTACCTTAAACTACTAGAGACAATATTTACAACTCCATACCTGAAACATATCTTAGTCAATTCAAGGTGGATTTTTTTAGAAAGATACAATTCTAATTTTTTTTTAAATCCTATTCCAGAGCAGAATGAGCAAGCTGCTTACAAATTTATATCAGGATTTATGCTGACAAGCTGCTTCACCCTTGTGTTACTAATAAGTGCATTAGCATTTGGTTGAGGATCTTGTGATGTGTGTGCTTTATTATATTCATTAATATTCGAAATACAGTGTTGAAACAAGGTCCTGTTTTTAGAATCTTCTTAATTTGTCTTCAAAATGTATTTCAAAGCCACATTTCTGCAACGCAGACTCATTTTCTGAAACTACTATTTAGTATATATCCTCATCTAACATGTTTCTTTGGAAACACACTGCATTGTTTTGTCCATTTCAAATTAATTGGGATCATGATGTGAAATATCAAAACACAGTAGTTGCCGTAAGAGAATTTTGTTTCATGTTCTTAGTTTAAGATAAATTTTCCCATCATTTACAGAAGCCTGGCTTCAATTTTACGTTGATACAACTCTAACTTTAGTTGAATTATGTGTATGTAAGCAAAAAAAAACAAAAGGAAAAATCAGATCAGGTTTGGTTTTATTTTTGTCTCCAAAGAGGGAGAGTTGGGTGACTGTTTTAGAAAGTGGTTTCTGGTCCTACAAGCACTTGAGCACCTGATAAGATACCCTGGGAAGACCAGGAGCTGAAAGTGGTCCGCTGAAATGTCATACAAAAATTACATACAAACTGGGAGTCTGCTTTTGTGGGGCTAAGCAGTTTTATGTAATTGCATTGCAGATTTGTCCATCTCCTCAAGTAAATTCAATGAGTTAGCCAATATCAACCAAGTCTGAACAAGGTTTTAACAACAGGAAAATTCTACAGTTTGGAAGGAGGGGGCAGTTGACCCCTAAGATGCACAGAAGCAAATACGTATTTCACTGAGTTAAAGGTTATAACAAATTTTTCTCTTAATGGTCTGGCATGACATACTCTATATGAAAAGCTTATCTACAAAGCACAGATCCACCAAAATGTGGTACCATCACACAACACAGATGATCAGGCCCAGTCAGCATGGTTTTATGAAGGGCAGGTCCTGTTTGACAAACCTGATCTCCTTCTATGACAGGGCGAACTGCTTATTGGATGAGGGAAAGGCTGTGGATGTTGTCTACCTTGACTTTAGTAAGGCCTTTGACACCGTTTCCCACAGCATTCTCCTGGTGAAACTGGCTGCTCGTGGCTTGGATGGGCACACACTTCGCTGGGTAATAAACTGGCTGGATGGCCAGGCCCAAAGAGTTGTGGTGAATGGAGTTAAATCCAGTTGGTGGCCGGTCATGAGTGGTGTCCCCCAGGGCTCAGTTTTGGGGCCACTCCTGTTTAACATCTTTATTGATGACCTAGATGAGGGGATCAAGTGCACCCTCAGTAAGTTTGCAGATGACACCAAGTTGGGTGGGAGTGTTGATCTGCTCGAGGGTGGGGAGGCTCTGCAGAGGGATCTGGACAGGCTGGAGCGATGGGCTAAGGCCAACTGTATGAGCTTCAATAAGGCCAAATGCCGGGTGCTGCACTTCAGCCACAACAACCCCCAGCAGCGCTACAGGCTTGGGGAGGAGTGGCTGGAGAGCTGCCAGTCAGAGAGGGACCTGGGGGTGTTGATTGACAGCTGGCTGAACATGAGCCAGCAGTGTGCCCAGGTGGCCAAGAAGGCCAATGATATCCTGGCTGTATCAGAAATAGCGTGGCCAGCAGGGACAGGGAAGTGATCTTACCCCTGTACTTGGCACTGGTGAGGCCACACCTCGATGACTTGTGTTCAGTTTTGGGCCCCTCACTACAAAAAGGACATTGAATTACTCGAGCGTGTCCAGAGAAGGGCAATGAAGCTGGTGAAGGGTCTGGAGCACATGTCTTATGAGGAGCGGCTGAGGGAACTGGGGCTGTTTAGTCTAGAGAAGAGGAGGCTGAGGGGAGACCTCATCGCCCTCTACAAGTACCTGAAAGGAGGTTGCAGAGAGCTGGGGATAAGTCTCTTTAACCAACTAATAAGTGATAGGACAAGAGGTAGTGGCCTCAAGTTGTGCCAGGGAAGATTTAGACTAGATATTAGGAAGCATTTCTTTGCAGAATGGGTTGTTAGGCATTGGAATGGTCTGCCCAGGGCAGTGGTGGAGTCCCCATCCCTGGAGGTGTTTAAGAGTCAGGCTGACATAGTGCTTAGGGATATGGTGTAGTTGGGAACTGTCAATGTTAGTTAATGGTTGGACTAGATGATCTTCAAGTTCTTTTCCAATCTAGATGATTCTATGATTCTGTGAAAAAGAAAACAGCCTCACTTAATATTTTTTAGTGCTCAGGAATCTTTCCGATGCTTTCATCAAAGCAACAGATTAAATTAGTATGGTAGGACTCACATGAAAAATAATAGCAGGCTAGAAGCCATTTTGAAAGTTGTTTTGGCCTATTATGTCAAACTGTGTCCAATGTAACTTCAAACAAATAGACATTTTATTCACTTCTACAATGCCTTTCCGTGCCTTTCTCCCCTTCTTTTCTACCAGCAGTGTTATCTTATGTATACCTGTTAGAATGATCTTAGTAGCTTCATCTAGGAGCCAAAGAAGGCAAAGAAAATTAAACTTTTGATTTTGATAAAAGTTATTTGGAAGGCATTTATTTCTTCCCAATCTTGAAGCTGATACTTGTAGCCAAATTTCCATATCTTCATCAGGAAGATAGTTCTTCATCTTAAGTACACATTCTCTGATGTGACTCTTAACATATTACATAGACATTACCTGAGATTTAAGATGAGGTGAAGTCGTAGTTGAAGTCCATATCATTTGGATCCTGATTTCAGCACTTCTGAAAAGGCAAAGCACTGTCTATTTTTGCCACATGAAGACACTAAACAGAAGCACATCCTGATAAGACAGAAATATGTAGTCTCAGAATACACTCCATTTTATTCAGGGATAGGAAACCCAAAGTCAACTATGAAAACTTGTCTTTTACTACAGTTATAAAGGGACCAAGACATGAGTTTGGAAGGACCGACATACTGGCTCAATGTCAGATCAGGCATGCTCAAGAAGAGGAGACTTTCAATACAAGCATTCACACCAACTGAGCTGCAGCAACACACAGATGAACTTTGCAGTATCAGTCCTCTGTCAACACAGAAGAGTGCTTGCTAGATTTTTGCGCTTGATCCCTCAGTTCTGGTTATTTCCTGATAAGACATTGTTTTGTCAGAAGACTGCAGTAGTGGTTTCATGTTTGAAATCCTGTTCAGTGTGACTCCTAAAAAAAATCTGAAATGTCAGTGACAGGCTGGAGAGCCTCGCTGAACTGTCTCAGTGAAACAGTGTACAGGCATTATGACACAAATACATATTGTGGAGATGAGAATTCTCTCACACCACCAGAGTGTCTTTGCCTTTTTTCTAAAACGCAGTGAGTTTTCACATATGTATCTTAATAGTTACACATTGGAGCTCTCTGGACAGACTTACTATGGCTGAATTTCCCGTCTATCTCATAGCTTCGTCCTGTAGCACCATGGCTAGGTACTTCATCCAAACTGAAAATTGGTACTTCCAACAGCATAATGGTGTGCTGCATAAGGACCATGGACAGCGACTGCTCACTGCAAGTTGGCGAACTCACACTACTGCTGAAAAGAAAAGGACTGTTTTTAAACATGGATAGTTCAACACCATTAGGATTCTACCCGGACCTTGGTGGTCAACATACTAAACTGTTTTATTAACCTTAAACTAATCTGGTCTTTTATTGAGATCAGGTGGGATTCAGCTCATGGTTTGCGATTAAATCACCAATGTTATGATTTTATTTGTTTGTATAACTGTTTTCCAAAACACTGTTCTGTAAAATTTTCCTAGTGTAGAACTGCCATAGTAATTAAGTTTAAACTTACTGGAATATGCTTGTGCATTGTTTCATTCTGGAGATGTTGATCTCTGTCACTTCCTCCAGAATAGAAGCTGTCACTTCCTCCAGAATAGAATAAACTGTACGTATTTGTAGCAAATCATCTTTTAGTGTATTACATAGAGCAGTGGTTCTCAACCTGTGGTCTGCGAACCCCTAGGGGGCCGCGATGTCATCACGGAGGGTCCGCAGAGACTTAAAGCAGGGGTAAGGAACATCCAGCCCAGAAACACTTCGTCTGGCCTGTGGCAAGCACTGCACCTCCTTTTCCCACAGCCCCCTCCTCTCAATACTCCTCTCATCTCCTCTCATACTCAAGTCCAACCACACATACACACACCCCCCCACCTGCCTTGATGCGCATGAGAGGGAGCGCACCCTCACCTTTGCCAGGTGACTCCCCTTGGCCGTCAAATAAACCAGCAAGTCCCTCCATTACTGGGCTCTTCAGGGCTGGCCTCCGGTAACAAGCATGAAGGTGCTTTCCCAGTCCCAGCGCTGCCCCTTGAGGCAGTCTAGTGCTTTAAATCTTGAGTTAAGTCTTGGTGGTCCACGGCTACAAAAGGTATTTAAGGTGGTCCATGGTGAAGGAAGGGTTGAGAACCCCTGACATAGAGGGAACTGTCCTGGTAGCTTACATATAAGAAGTGCATGTAGGTATCCTCTCTGAAACTAATCTAATCAGTCAGCTTCCCTGAGACTGCACTGCTAGACTCAGTTATTTCATCAAGAGCAAGTTGTTCATTCACCCATGTCTTCTTCTAGTCATACTCAGGCATTCTGAAGGCCAGTCTGTCTCCTCTCAAACAAGACCAAACAAATAACATGGTGCATCTTGCTGGTGTTCCTTTCCCACTGAGTATCTTCAGGCAAGCAACATCCTTCAACTGTTCCAGCTAGTACAAGACAGCTGTGAATCAGCAACACAAGATTGTTATTTGATGTTTGCTGTATACTGCTTTGCAGAAAGGAACTGTTAATCAGAAACAACAGGAGTCTGCTCTTTGCTAGTCATCATAGTGAATTCTGAACTATTTCTTAAAAATACACTACTTCAAATTTATTGGAATCTTCCTGGGGATCACAAACAAGCTGAAAAACATTGGTCCCAAATAATATGGGACCTCCATTGAATGTGTGGAGTTTAGGGAACAGCTGCATACATTGAGTAATCTGGAAACTTCAATTCTTCCTTTTCACATCTGCACACAACTTTTCTGCTTTGTAAATACTCTTGAGTTGTGTCAGGATGACAAGAAATTGACAGAAGACTTCAGCTACTGTTTGTGTCAAGCATATGTAGATGCTGGGGCAGATATGTGGACTTCATGGATGTCTTTTTAACTTGAAGTATAGAGATTTCATCTTCTCAAGCACATTTACTTAAGGTAAAGATCACAGTTTCAGAGCAGCTACACTTCAAACCACTTTCACTCTCTGAGGCACATGCTTTTTCATACATTTAGACAGTTCCTAAATATTCTTAACTCTTGGGTTTACAACACCCCTGCTTAATGAAAGCACCAATAGGACAAGCTCAACTTGGAAAATATCTCATCTATAGCCACTGATAGTGACATACTCAAATCACCTTATTCTGTACTCCGCTGTTTGAAAGTTCCACATATATCTTATGATCATAGGCTCAGTGCTAGAAGAAAACTAAAACTGATCAGCCTACTTGGAGTTGAGTCCCTGATTAATAGCTCCCATAAAGACCACTGGAATTTTCTATGAAAGCATCTTGTCCTAAAAACTGTGCCCTGGCCTTTTGTTGTTTTTAAGTTGAATTCCCCTGCTCGCTTTTCTTCTTGTTGTCCACTGAGTCCTGTCTCTTACCAGTTGTTTTTGTAGTAAGAGAAACTAATTTCAGACAGGTAAACTGAAGCACTTTTTTGTTTGTTTTAAATCAACAAGTAATTTCTATTTTAGAGGGTGAGATAATTATTCTCTGCCAGCCACTGCACAACAGAGACAGAATGCAGTATCTTTGGCTGAAGCAGGAAGCTGGCAAACTTCTTTGTTCAAATAGAATGAGCATATGAGTTGTGAGTTAGGGATCTGAAACCTTTATACAAACTGTAGCGTGTTGTTCTTTTTGTGACCAAGAACTACAAGTAAATTGATCATACTGTTGATACAGAACTAGGAAAGACTGAACTGGGCAAAAATCACTAACATGACTTTAAAAATGTCTGCAGTTTAAAATAGCACCAGGCTTGCTGGTTTAGGGAGACTTTTCACAGTTGCATTAGGCAGAACACTGCTTTTACCATTCAAACCTCTCTTTTAGAAATGATTGCATATAGAGAAGTCAGTGGATTTTGCTCAGCTGTGGGTCTCCAGCCATGGATAAAACCAAAACATTTGTATATATAAACTTTGTTTAATTTTTTAAATGGTGCAAAAGTATAGTTAAGGCTAATGGAGAGTATTTTAATACTGAATGTTTCCTAAGTAAAGGAAATTCCAGATGTGTTTCTACATCAGCACCAATTCTTGGATGCTTTAAGTAGAGACTACTGAACCTGATTGATGTAATTATAAATCTTTTTATATAAATTTATATAAATATACTATTTATATAAATATGGTTTGTGTCCAAAACTTCTATCATATTTTTTTGAGTATTTGGAATTGTTCTGAATCAATAGTTGGACTAGATGCTTCACAATTGTATTTGGAGCAAATAATTCATTTTTGTTATATAGCTTAACAGTTTTTTCTCTTATCTAATTTGCTTTGTTAATTTCATTGAAATTGGCCCTGTTACTTCAGTAGTTACTTCTGCAGAAGATTTCATCTGGGATATTTCATTTACAAGGACACGGAATGGAATCCTGCTCAAAATCATTGAACCTAGGACTGTTTATAAACATGAGAAATCCTCTTAGGGTCATTTCCAAAAGACTTAAATTCCTCTGTTCCAGGCTGCAAGTGATGGTTTCTGGTTCTGGATGGGGTTTTTTGGTGAAAGCTTTATTAGTTACAGTTTTGCTTTTCGAAAAGGTGTCTTACGTAGCCTGTCATAAAATAATACAAATTCTTAATTATGAGTGATTTGTACTTAAAATAAAAGAGAGGTATACCTAGTTGCATTAAATCTTAGAGCATATTGGATGTCTCTTTCCATTCAAATGGTGCAGTTGTATTTAACAGAACTGATAAAAGTTTCAGGCAGCCAAGGTATTTGGTTAATAAATTCTAACAAGTTGGGTACCTGCTGGTTAGCAGAGAATCCCAGGAGAGGTATATGCTTGTCATAGTGTCAGCGCTTTATTTAATCCTTCAAAAAGAATTGAACATTGAGTTCATCAAAACTTCTTTGGCTGGTTTGAATATTTTGTGAAGAAGGTTGTGGTTCTGGAATTTACATGCCTAATTTTCAGTTGTTTGCTTTGAGCTTTTGTTCTGGAATTGGCTGAAATGCTTGTTGGTGTCTAAGAAAGGTGTAGTGATAACTGCATTGCTAGAAAGCACCTTGAGAAAATACTGTTCCCTGCGTTGCCAGATGATGCTGTGACTAAGGAATGTTACTATTTGGAGGAAGAGGAGGAACAGGACCCAGACCGAATTAATAAATGAAAATTTAATGGTTCACAAAGAAGAAAGTGTCTTCTTTCTACAGTATCTTCTATGTAATCTATTTGCAATTGTGAAAGTTTGTTTTCTTACAGCCTAAGCTTCTTATGCAATGACAGATTTCAAAGAAATATATTTTGAAATGCATCATGACTGTCTGTAATTGTCTTTATAAGTGAACAAATGGATAAAAATACAGAATTTTTACCTCTTTGTTTTGTAACATAGAATAAGTCTGCAGTAGCCTGGCAAATCCAGATAAATCCATCATAAATATTCTTTCACTGAAATTTGCACACTTTTTTGTTTTTCTTTTTTTCTTTTTCTTCTTTTGCATTTTTGTTTTCATTTTTCTTTTTCTTTTTTCCTTTTCCTTTTTTCCCTTCTCCTTCTCCTCCTCCTCCTCCTCCTCCTCCTCCTTCTCCTTCTCCTTCTCCTCCTCCTTCTCCTCCTCCTTCTTCACCTTCTCCTCCTTCTCCTTCTCCTCCTTCTCCTCCTCCTCCTCCTCCTTCTTCTCCTTCTCCTTCTCCTTCTCCTTCTCCTTCTCCTTCTCCTTCTCCTTCTCCTTCTCCTTCTCCTTCTCCTTCTCCTTCTCCTTCTCCTTCTCCTTCTCCTTCTCCTTCTCCTTCTCCTTCTCCTCCTTCTCCTTCTCCTTCTCCTCCTCCTTCTCCTCCTTCTCCTTCTCCTTCTCTTTCTTTCTTCAGCTTTTCTCTTCCCTTTTTATTTTTTTCTTGTTCCCAAGAACCTCTGTGTAGAGGTGATAATTGTTTGATGCCAGAGTGTAAGGTAAAAGTGGACATTTATATGTAAATTAAAGTTGATAAAGATTTACCATTATCTTTTCATAGCAAAGACTTGGCTCACTCAATTCCCAAGGCTGAAACAGTTCCCTCTTATACTACTTTTGACAATGACCATTTGAGTAACTTTGTTACATTATAATTTGCTGAAGTTTCTAAAACTACACGATCTGTTATAATTGTTTTATCCCTCCTTTCCTCTTATCTTTTCTCTTTTCTGTGCAGGTGATTTCTATTCGCTCCTTTCCAAGCTGCTAGGAGAAAGGGAAGATGTTGTGCATGTGCATAAGCATAACCCTACAGAAAAGTCAGAATCCTATCTTGTAGCTGAGATTGCTAATGTAGTCCAAAAGAAGGATCTTGCCAGAGAGATCACAAATCATGATGAAAGGGACCATACTATTCTTGTCAGAGACAGAATTCACAAATTTCACAGACTAGAGTCTACCCTGAGGCCACCAGAGAACAGACATTTCTCTTTACAACGGCCTAAACATGGTGAGGGAAGCTGGGAAAAAGAACATACAGGAGGTGGGTTAGGGGTTAATTTTATGCAGTGAAATGCAGTGTAAGATCTGTGATCCTCATTAGCAAAATCTGAAGGGAATATCATTTGATGCTTGGAAGTACTTTATGTGACAGTTTTCCTAATTATGGAAATGTTCTCCTATTTTAGAAGTATTTCAGTGGGGTTGTTTCCCCCTTCATGTGTGAAGAAAGAATGTATACCAATTGCACAATACCAGTACTTTTTGGAACATATTTTTTGTAGTCTCAAGACTAATGTTTTTGTATCAATTTTGCTAAAACAAGATAAACACAGTCATGGGAAGTGAAGAATTTTCTTAGGAGAAGTAACCACTACAAAATGGTCACTGGGATAATCAATGCATTTTATGAGTTTTCTGATTAACTTGGTTTGTCAGGTACAGAATTTTATAGAATTTATTGCTGTAATTCTATCGGACATCTTTTCTCTCCTTCAGAAGGAGTGGTAGCTAATCCTCAAAAATTTTTCAGAAGTAAAATTTTCTGCATATTTATTTCAAATTGGACTTGGCTATCCAAATATTCTTGGACAGGCTGTTTTATTATGCCATTCCCTTCAGGTTTCTATGACAGCATAAACCATGGAAGCATTGTGTTTGTTTTACTTGCATTTTGGTCTCTGTGATACTGATTGTGCTTAGTCTTACTTGCTAATGTGGAAAGCCAGATAATGCAGCATGTGATGAGTATCTCATAAAAGAAACTGGTATGTATGCATGAAAGTCATCTGTTTGCATAAGCTGTAGCATCACATGTTTGCTGTTACATTGCAACCAGCCAGCTTGATGTGTTCAGGTACTGTTGTACACAGATATACATCTTTCATCATCTATTTAATTTTTATTTCAGTTCAAAATATTAGCATGTATTGTCTCCACTTATGTGAGATTCTGCTAGAGTATTCAAATCACCAGAATTCTGGGTTTGTATTTAACTGAAAACCAAAGATGAAGTCTTTCCAGTGTTACATTATTCTAGTCAGTTAAATGAGAGCTTGTCAGGTTATTGGCACAAGGGCAAAAACAGGTGGGATGTTAGCATGTGCCTGACATAAGTGTAAATGATAAATAATTTTATGAAATTAAACACACTTGCAACACTGAAATTAAATGCTCAGAAGAGTAATGTGTGTAGCATTTTTGCAAAACCAGTTGTTCAGTTCAGACTAATAGCATGTGGTGTGTAGAGGGGGAAAAAAGAAATTCCTGTTCTGTTTTAACTGATCCAGAAGAGGGAGTGTCAATGAACTGAATAAATGTCTTGGTTGGCACACCATATGGCATAAGTTCTAACAACAGAAAGTATTCCCTTGGCTACTTTAGTAGATACATATTTTGGGGAAATTTGTTGGTGGAGTACTAATTAATAAATGGACTTTCAAATGATGCAGTTTTTAGTTACAGCAAAAAGGAAAACTGAAATTATCTTAATTGGCATTGATTTTTTTTTAATGTTTGTGACTAACTACAGAAATTCTGAACTGCAGAAGCCGTCAGCACCATCTTCTGACAAAAGAACTTTTGATAGCAATAAAATCTTTAAGCACATGTTTAGTTTCTGTTTTGGGAAGTATTTACGTATTAGAAGAACAAAACCTTCCATAACAGAACTTTTCTCTTCAGAGGAAGAAGTGGAACATAAGTTGTTTTAGCTTGCCTTATTAAATCAAAAAATTTGCACCCTTCATAAAATTCTTTTCTATATTGAATTTAAAAAATTCTCAGTATTTCTTTGGACAAGACTCTGGTTGCTGTTAAATTAATTTCATTTAACTGTTTAAAAATTACCAGAATTAAAATAGTTTTTAATATTTTCAGTCTTGCAAATATTCCACATGTAAACATGTGACTGGCCTGAAATAGCAAGTAACCAATACATTAAGTAAGGTTATAAATGTTGTGGTTTATAACTTCATACTACTGCTCTTCCTGCACTATTGTTGTCTTCTTACCCCAAGCCTAGTCACTAATCAGTCAGGTTGTTCAACATCACTGCAACCAGTACAATTATACCTCCTAATTAAGGCAAACAGTGTGATTTTCCAATTTTTAAAACTCCTTTCTGCATTGCTTACTTATATTTGTCAAGATTTAAATGACTACTCTGATGGCACTGAGTAAATGCAACATGACTAAAATTTGTAAAGCTAGCAAGAGCTTCCAGGGATTTCTGGACAGTAAATTGCAATTTCACCAATGAATAAGGCTCTATTCTTTCGCTTAGAGGTTGATTTGCATGTTCTAAATCTGTGTAATTCTTTATAGTTTTATTGATGAAAGGAATGACTGTAAATTACAAGGTAGAAGATCTGGTACTTAGTTTAGAAATCTCATTTACAACAAAACTGGCGTTTATATTTTTTTAAGTAATTGTAAATTATTTTAATGGGGAAAAGTAATTTTCATTGGTTTCATGTGTAACTTTTCCATGGACCACTTAGTTTTGTAGGGAATTAATAATCAGTCTTAGAAAAATGAAGTCTAAATTTAGTAAGTTTCTGTGAAAAGCTAGTTGCCTTAAGATAAAACCATATCAATTGACCTTCAGTATAAGACTTGCAAAAGGAAAAGAAAATATAACAATAATAAACCAATTTTGGACAAGTGTGAGAAAAAACCTAAAGGTTGTGTAGAGTCTGGAGTTCTTGTGATTAGATTGTATTTCACTGTATATTCATTTTATTATTTTGATCTATCAGAAATCTTTTAGTCCTTTAAGAGTAAGTATAAACATTTTGTATTTTATAGTGCCTGCCTTTTAAGAGCCTGAATTTTACAGAAGCCAGAATCTAGGCTTTCTATGTTTAGCCTTTTAACGTTTCTAGCTTTTTTGCAAAAGGCTCAGAGGCCTTTTGCAAGGAAAACTGTAACATTAAACAGTTTTCCACAAGTTAACTTGGACTGATATGGGATAAGCAAGTGAGGAAGCAGACACTGGATTTTCATCCTTCTTTTCTAAATCCTAATGTCCATGAATGCACTTGGTACTGCACCTGCTGTGACCAACTGAACTGTACAGAATTATGAATATGTATAATTTTTTTCTTTACAGCTTTTCTTTTAGCTTGGAACTTTTGTTCATCTAAAATTGCTCCAGAGTAGAATTTCTTGTTTTGGAAGTTTCTGGTTACTGTCTTGGATTCACTGCAGTTGCTGGTTTGCCTTAGGTCTGTGTTAGCCTAAAGAGTTTCTCCATCACCTACTCTAGCTATGGTATCTAAAACTACAAAGATAAAATAATCTCTTAGTCTGTGGTAGGTTTTCAGCACTGGTTTTATTTTTTCCCTGTGTAGATTGTAAAAAATGGTTTTCCCTTCACCCCATCCTTGCTGTTACTGCTCAGACTACATCTCTTACAAGTGAAATGGAAGGAAGGCAGTGCTTATCAGAACAGCTGGGTTGCACAGATGACCTGAAAATTTTGGATATTGTTTCACTTTTCATTTTTCCTTTCATTAGAAGATTTACTTCCAGCTGAACCATCTCAAATTCTTTGGATGCTCTGTATTAAGGTCTGTGATCTGCCTTGTTCCAAAGCACAGATGCCCTGACACTTTGTGAATGAGGATATGTGTTTCACCTGCCTAGATGGTACCCCAGTGATCAGTGTTTAGGATCACAGCAAAACACACAAACTGGGTGAGATGAAAGTACAGCATGATGGTGTCAAACACATTGAATACTAGTGAAACAGCCCCAGTTTCATGTAACTGCAAAGAAATTGCTTTCTATTCACCTTCAGTTTGGCTATACGTACTTACATACAAATTCTGCACATTAGAGATATCTGAATTGTGCTGAACAAATTAATTTCTGGAAGGAAGGAGTGATGGGTTTCCTAAAATGCAGAAGGCATTTTAGGATTATTGGGATTTTTTGTTTCTTTTATCAGAATTAGTGACATTTGTCTTGCCATTACATTTTTTATTTTGGGAAATACTGTTCAACTGTCTCTTAACACTGCCAGAGCAACCCAGACCAACCTCTTCCAAATAGCGTTTAAGTAGTCTATTTGTGAGAAATTAATCCTTGTAGCTAATGCTCTGCAACTTTTTCAGATTTTGAACTGTTCATACCTTTAATAAGTGTTAGTCTGTTTTTACATAAAACAAAAGATTGAAGTAAACATATTTTTATATTTTTAATTTTCATCTTTAAGTTAAACTAAATTTGTCTCCCTTGAGTGAGGAGTTTTAGGATTTAAGACAAACAGAAGAAGTATCTGACTTTTTAGTAGTAGTTCACTTGCTAAATCCTGTGCTGTTGATTCAGTGTGAAAATCAGATTTGTGTTATTCAACCAGTACTTAAAAAGTGTGTCACAGCATAAACAATGACAGATATTGTACCTTTCTTCATCTCTGTCATCAGATTTAGACATCTCTTTCCTATTCATGCCTATAATACTTGGATTAGGATACAAACACTATCCAGAACTAACGCATATGTTGGCTGTAAGAAATGTCATAGGCAAAATTAACAGAATTACCGTTTTATTTGCTTTTTGTTGCTGTTTTTCTTCCTTTCCTGTATTTTTTTCTTAGTGTTAAGAGCTTTTTTGAAAAAAAAGTCATGAATCACCCACTTTTGATAGTGTGATTCATAGGCTTTGTTATGCATTTTTTAATAAAACACTGATAGGTTAATATTTAAATTTGCCTGCTGATTTTGGATAGTATTGTATATTTCTGTAGTCTTTCAATGTAGAAAGTATTCACAGAGCTTCTAAAACTTCTAGAGTCAGAGTATCTGTATCCTTATGAGATGAAGAAAAGAATGGAGTCAAAAGCAGTTTTGAAGTTCAGTCATCCTATATGTAACAGGATGCCAGTGCTTGTGCATGCTTTACTATAATAAAACTATGCTTGGAATTAAATTGCAATGCATTAATGAAAATACTGCATGTCAGAAAATGTCCGTATAATTTCCAACAGTCTGTACCAAATGCCAGTTAACCATGTTTTTTTAAATAAATATACTACATGAATGTCTATCTTTTGTTTATTTGTTTCCTTGGTCAGATTTCCATGTAGAAGAGGCTGTGGAGTGGCCTGGGTTAGACCTCAAACTAGGCCAAGTTTCTGGGTTGGCGCTGGATGCTGAAAATAACCTAGTTATCTTCCACAGAGGTGATCACGTCTGGGATGAAAAGTAAGTAGATACTGGCATGTAGATAGTGGCATAGTGATAATGGCATGTTAGAAGGTCAAACTGGTGTGTGCTGTTTGTATACCTTCTCAAGAAACAAAAAGACAGATTGCAGTTCCTTTTCCATTTAAAATTCAGTTCTTCAGCTGAAAGTGCGTTTGGGAGACTTAGAATAGAAGTGGTAACTGACAGTTCAAGATGATGGGGTTACTGGGTCTTTAGATGGTAAGAATGTGTCTCCAGAGAAAAAGAACATAGTACATTAGGTCCTTAAACTGTATGACCATGCTAGTATGATATTTACTGAGATTAATTATCCCTTCTTCTCCATGTCTTTTAGCAGGACTAATCAGCCTGGAAGAATGATGTTTTAGTATGGTTTACTACTATTAGCACCTGGGTTTAAGACACGCAAAGCTAGCTCCAGTGTATCTTCATTCTTTCTTGTGTTTATGTCCACTGAACAAAATTGGATTGTTACAAGGCACTCTCTCAAAACATGCTTTCTTCTACTTGTTTTATAAAATTTACTGCATTTAGTGTCACTCAAAACAACAAAACAGTCCAAACTTTATAATGGCCATTTTTCTAGGGTTTGTAAAGTAAAGGTATGTTATTTTAGGAACAGAACATTCCAAATAAAGTACCGTGTCTCTTTTTGTACAACATCTTTATGTCTTTGAGCTTTAAAATCGTATGTCTAACTGTTTAGATGGACACTTTGGAAAAAATTCCATGAAGTTGTAACACAATACTGGGAGGAAATAGTATTACCTATAATGGAGTAGTATGTAGTACCCTTTTTAAGTGCGCTTTTTTAATCTTCTTTCTAAGTGTCTGTTCTCTGTGTATAGAACTGTAAGGTTAAACAGGAGGGGTTTTTTCAACTCCCAATGAATTCATTTTCAGATAACATAGTTTCTGAAAATTAGAGGGGGCAGCTTTCTCAACCTTATAGTAACAAATTATGCTTAGAATACTGCTTTATGAAGGAAAGTAGGTTCTTCGGGTTTTTAGCTAAATAACATAATGCAGCAGATCAGGCAATCATTTATGTCTCATGCATTATATCAGTGATCTCTCCAGCTGAAGTGCATATAAATACGGACTATAAAATTTGAAAGAGTGATGCTTGCTGCAACTTGTATTACTCAAGCTTCAAGTAAAAGCTGATACTGGGTTTTGTTTTCTCATACTCCTATGCATGAACATAAGTGCTGTTCTTTGTGTCATTGAAGAAAGAATTGAAAACATATTTGAAAATAGGCTGGCAGTTATTTTCATTTCTTCTGAGATGTGGTATTTTTGAGTGTCTGGCAACTGAGGTATACCCACAACACAAAACTGGAGTTTGAGACCAAGCAGTATCTGGAGAAACTACGGATTTTAAACAAAACAAAAAAAAAGTAATGTTCCCTAAAATAGCAAGTGAGCATAATGAATCAATCGTGTTGAGACAGGTTGAACTTCAACTTTCTTACGGTGTGGTCCAGAATATTGGAGCTGTGGTCTGGAGTCTGGAAATTCATATACCTACCAACTGTGCTGAGTAACACTATAGGTTCACTTAATTCAGCCCTGTCTTTGACAGCAGCCGTTGTTCATATTCTGAGTATTTCTAGCCTGTGATTATCAAACTTCCCAGAATGCTTTATCATATTTTTAGTATTAGTAGTGTTAATCCGTACATCAGTCTTGTGTCGGAGCTTTCCATATTTGCCATCATGTGGAGACTGAAGTTGGAACAAAGTGAAAACTGACTGGCCTTGTAAATATGATCAAAAGCATTCAGTCCCAGATATGTAACCAAGATGCAAAATGAGCTGCTGTTAACTGAAACTGGTTATGGGTTTTCTGTAAAGATAACTACACATGAAATCCTAATTTCAGAGGGGTTTTGTTCACGAGTTTGGTTTTTTTCTTCTTCTTGTGGAGCACTGTTAATATTTAGGAAGGCAGGGAACCCTTAAATCAGATAGGCTGAAACTTCTGTAGACCTGTTTATATATAGTATATATGCATATAATATATATACATCTATAGTATTGTGACTTTAAAACAATATGTTTGGAAAACGTGCCTGTGGTTAAGCTGTTGTTTCATATCTTGTGGCACAGAGAAGAGGCACACAGACATGTGCTCAGCCAGTCAGCCTTCCCTTTTTATCTTTGGGTAAATCATGGGCACATGAAATAGTCTGGGGTCCCTTTCATGGGTTATGCTGAAAAGGAAGGGAGCGTATTTGTTCTCATTTGTCAATAAAAAGGAATAAAAAAAATGAGTATTTGAAAGAGGTTTATCATGACTATTGTATGGGGGAGGGATAATAAGTTATCAGACTTTTAAGTTAATGTTTATCATTAGCTGTAAATACACAGTTAATTGAGTATAGTCCTTACCAAATCATATACATGATGCATCAATCAAGCCTGAAATCCTAGAATTTATTTTCTCTGTTTCAATACTTCACCAGCATAATATAGAAACAAAATAAACAAGAATTATCTGTGCTGTTAGGCAATGCACAGATGTTTCAAATGCATTATTAATATATGCCATAAAAGTTGGATTCATTCATTCAGCTGAATAGAGCTGAGTGAATGGTCTGTGCTGTTTTATAAGGTGACTTCAGTCTGCTTTAGAACGCAAAAGCAGTTATGCAATGGCAAGCTCTATAATACAGTAGCAGCTTTTCAGTGTCTGTAGCATTCTTTCTGTGCATGATTTTTTAAAAAAATCCTTTTAAATAAATCAGGTTCTTCTACCACATCGTCTCCTCAGTTTCAGAACAGTCTTTGCTCTTTGCAGCATGTGCTGTTGAGAAGAAAAAAATTAGAACTATTCAGCTGGCTAAGCAATGAATCAGTTGGAAGTTATTTTGCACTTTGTGATGAAAAATGTGTACTATTCATGCAATTTATAAAAGACATAAGAAAGAATATAAACTGCATTCTTGTTACTTAACAGGCTAGGCAGGTTAATTTAGGCTGAGCACGTACCACAATGGTGAAGGCTCAGTGTTGTGCCTTCAGGGGTTATGAGATCAGGTGGTCTGTCTAAATTTAATATGTAGCCCAGCAGAAGGACGTTAGATTTAGCAATAAATTGTTTGTATTAGTGTGAAGTGGCCAGCTGTAAAGTAGAGAAATAGCTATGGAATTACATTGGGGTTTTAAATTAGAAGTAGTGACATATGGAGCATATTTTATTGGTCCTTTGATATCAAACTGCAGAACCTATTGGAAAACCAAGCTGCAGAGCAATGTGACATTTAATAGTAAGGTGTTCAGTTATTTTGGTTGGTTGGTTTTGGTCTTGCTTCTTTTAAGCTAGCAGTAGTCAGCATTATTTGTGTCCTCATTTATCAGTTGAAACAAAGGGACATTGACTACCTGGGAAACTGGTCTCAAACACTGGGAAGAAGAGTGACAGTGCTTCTGTAGCATGCCAGTCTTCCTCCTAGAAAAGGAAATTTTACAGGGAGAAAATGCATGGAGGATCACTCCCATAAACTCATTTCAAAGTTCACTAGGCTTCCTTTGCATAAAATACTATACAATCTCTTATTTACACTGAAAGCACTCAGTTCCAAGAAGAGCTGGGTAGTTGTTAGCAGGGAATACTTAGAAGTCTCACAGCACTGTTACTAAGAACGAAAATCATAATAAGGAAAGCAAATAATTTTTTAAAGTTGTCTAGATAGTCAGTTCTCCAGAGATACAGTCTTGTTTTCTGTGGGTTTTTTTTGCACAATACCTACTATCACTAAGATTCTCTTCTGTGATTAGTTGTGCTGATTATTAAGAACATTAATAATATTAGTTCAGACTGTCCAGTGTTAGTTCTCCAGTTGTGGTCATCTATACCTAGAGCAAGTGCCTATGAGTATTAGACTTCCCTTTAAATAAAACTGTTTAAAACCGAGAGAACTTGTTATGGAAGATTACTGTCAGTAATGGTAAAGAATAAAACAACACCTACTGAACCATGGTCA
Source organism: Strix uralensis (assembly GCF_047716275.1). NCBI lineage: Eukaryota > Metazoa > Chordata > Aves > Strigiformes > Strigidae > Strix > Strix uralensis. Next base: position 61,919,682 of record NC_134012.1, on the reverse strand, counting down.
AACAAGCAGGTACACATCAGTAGGCCATTGTGTTCCAGTACTATTTATCCTGTGTATCCCTGTAGCATCATGGCAGTGTTTAGGAAGGCTCAGTAGAGTGTTTTAGTAACTATCACCTTGTGTTTAACCATTCGTACTGAGAAGGACTTACTGATTTCTGTCAGAAACAAAATAAATAGTCACAGATAGTTACCATACATATTGGCAATATCTAAATATTATTTTTTAATCATAGCCTATGCAGAAACTTAAGCACATCCATCATAGATTTTTCTGGTTATATATGAAGCCAGTATTGGTTTCCACATTGAAAATTCCAGACATATAAATATTTAATGTTATGGAGAGGTGAGGCTACTATGACTGTGCAGTATAAAGTTTTAATACCTTTATTCATAGCCTTCTCTGTGACTACAAAGTGTATTCATGTTTACCAAGTTGCATCAATCATAGCTGGATTTCTCTTGGGATTAACAAATGGGTTTAAAAATACAAGGTGCGAGGCAGGAGTATGTCTTGTATTCACACATTTTTCATCAAACACCATCTTCTAACATTTAGACTTAAATATTGTTCAAAATATTTTACTCTCTATTTACCTTCATTAAATACTGAATGTATATTTCAACAGGTTAGAGTAATAGCCAACTTCTCCATAGGGGTACAGACAAATATATTTTTTATTCTTTGCTAATCATGTGATAATTTTATGCCTAATGAATCTCTTCTGGGAAGTTAATCCTAGTTCTTAATGTCTGAATTAGTTGACATGTTTAAATGTTGTTTATTAATATATTCCATGTACCCTGAGAATTGAGAGTAGAGTTGTGGGGATAGGAGAAATACTCATCATATCCTATAGCCTTCTGCAAACACACTCTAAAAAGGATAAGAACCTTAAGACCTGAATCTTATCGTAGTAAGCTCTAGCAAAATATTGAATTGTGTTTTAAAACAGAAAATGCAAAAGATATACAAACACACGCACACACTGCCTTAGACAGTATGAAGTATACCTGGTTTTACTGGCAATTATGCCCTGGTGATTAGCTATATTTTCACTTAGGCTACATTGTTTGATTTCCCATTTCTGATTTGCCACAACAAAGAAGATTAAAATAAAAAAGAGTTTTTTTACTTGCTTGCTTTAGGATTATCTTAACTGTTGCTGTGTTGATTTGGTGCTCCCTTAGTTTGGAAATCATAACCTCAGTAGGAAATTCAGACATCCAATACTATAAATCTTACAATCATACAGTAGTGTAATAAGGTTTATTTAAAGAAATAAAGAAGCCAATAACCCCACACAGGAATTAAACTACAAAACTTGGCTTTAAGTTGCATGTGTATTGTTCATCAGTGGAGTCTTCTAATGCTGGCTTTCTATCAAACTATTTTTTTGTAGTTCTTTTGACAGCAAGTTTGTTTATCAGCAAAGAGGACTTGGACCAATTGAACAGAACACAATTCTTGTCCTGAATCCAAGTAATGCAAAACTGCTTCATTCCATGGGCAAAAGTCTGTAAGTTATTTTTGCTCTTACTAATAGACTAACATTTCTGTATATTTTACTCCAAAAAGTCCTCAAACCCATTCTCACAGGTGTTTTATATTACATTGTGTGATTGTGGCCTCTTTATTTAAATTAATAATTAATTAATAATTGCAAAATCAACAACTAATAAAAGTAATTTACCATCTTTACACCTGTGCTTTCTAGCAATTCATATAGTTTCATCAGCCAGATTAACAGAAATGCAGAGCTCATGAGTATTGTGCATTGTCCTTAAACATACTGAATATTAGCCTGACTGAGATACCAGACATCAATTGAACTTCAGAGCTGAAACGCTCCTGTTAAGAAAATTCTATTCTGTAAAGCTATCTCTTTCATTAAATACTACAGGTAGTTAATATGTACAGCATTTGTGTTCCGTAGATAAAAAGTGAAATCTTCACATCTACATCACTCTTCCTGAAAGATGTTTTTAACTTGATTCTTCTACGTTTGTGCTTGCAGATTTTATTTACCACATGGTTTGAGTATAGATAAGAACAGTAACTTCTGGGTCACTGATGTAGCTCTCCATCAGGTATGTTTTTGAAGCTTTAATACCAGGACCTTAATATTTTGCCAAAAGAGTTGGTTTTTTTTTCCTAGAGATTTGACATAAATTATTTATCTAGGCCTGTTAAGATAAACATTAAGAATATGCCTAAAGAAATTGACCCCTGTGGCCTTCATGGAATATAGTTGTGTTGAATAATTTCCTACATGGACATAGTATTCAGAAATAAAGCTACCTGATTTTAAACAATGGTTATTTTGAAAAAGAACAGATTTTTCTGCTACATCTTTGCTTATAGATTCTCCTATGTACTTAAATCTGTAATGTGAAACGAATTTGTTTGCTGTAATCACAGGAAATTTTATTTTAGACAGAAATTTCCTAGAATCAACACTACTGAAAAACTGGTAATAGGTGTCATTGTCAATATATTAAGGTTGTGTTTGGCATATAAATTTATTTTATACACAGTAATAGATACTGTTCCATAGGCAGTTATCCCTCTTATATTTCACCTTCCATAACTGAAACCTCTTTTTTCCCATTGACTAAAAAAAAAGGTTTTTAAACTGGGAGCATATGACAAAGAACCGTTACTGATGTTAGGAGTCGCTTTGGAACCGGGCAGTGACAAAAATCATTTTTGTCAACCAACTGATGTGACCGTGGATCCAATCACTGGCAGCATTTATGTCTCTGATGGCTACTGTAACAGTCGAATCATCCAGTTCTCTCCAAATGGATTGTACATGATGCAGTGGGGAGAAGGTACTGGTCAGAGCTCTTGGTACTTTACCCATACTGCCGTTATCATGAACTCATCGTGAACCATGAGATTGCTGATGTTGCTATTACTTTTGTTTATAAATTTCTATTACTGAAATACCTTCCAGGTTTTATGAATAATTACATTTCTGTCTGACTCAGATTTATGTATCAGGCATTAAAACTATGCCAGATATTATAGGGAAATAGTGAATTCGTAAGTTCAGGGTTTACAAAGACAACACGAAAGACTACCACAGTTTACCTACCTAAACAAGTAAAACTGCTAGGAGAAGAAAGCAAGCTGACTTTATTATTTTCCCCGGGTTATATTGCGTTAAGTGACATACTGCTGTTTCTAAGCAAAACTGATAGTTTCAGTGTGTACTTTAACAGAAACCTGGATATTTTGTATTGCAGAGACTTCTTTAGGCAGAGCCAGACCTGGACAGTTTCGTATCCCTCACAGCTTAGCCCTGATCCCCGACTTCAGTCAGCTGTGTGTTGCAGACAGGGAAAATGGTCGAATTCAGTGCTTCATGTTAGAGACTGGGGAGTTCATAAGAGAAATCAAACACAAATCGTTTGGAAGAGAGTTGTTTGCAGTTTCGTATGTTCCAGGTAATAATTTTTTCCTGTTTTTAGGATTTCAAGTAGTTGCTTTATGCCAGTATGTCACAGTACACAGTGTTATTTCATGAAGAGTGCTATCACATTTGCTTAGGCCAGATATTTATTCTCTTTCAAAGTAGAGCTGATGTAATGGAAAATTTTGGAACTATCCTGTTTTCCTAGTTGCAGGATGAGGGAAGCTTGCATGAAATCTCTGCTTCTGAGAATGATTGATTAGACTCCCTAAATGTGATGTCAACAAGTAGATGATCTTGTGTGCTTCCTAGTGACTGCACAGTCAATAATTAGTTAATAATAACATTTTAAAATATTCATTTCAAGCTCCATTGAAGAGAGCAAAATAAAGTGGTTTCCAATGATCAAGAAAAGTTTTTGGTTTCATCAAACAAAAAATCTGAAAGAAAAAAATTGAAAAAATTGTGGGTTTTAATATCACAATCTGGTTAACAATAACTGTATTAAGTTTTTGGGTTATATATTTTTAATACTGATCCTGAAGGTAATGTAAATGTCAAGAACTGGACAAGGAATTTTGTCATGTCAGGCTCCTGACTCTGTAGTTGATATCAAATTTAATAGCAAGGTTCTTTCTCTTGCATCTGACAATAAATGCTTTACTGGATGAGATAATTGACAGCTATAGCTCTGTCTCTGACAATATCAGCAACAGAGGCATTCTAAGGAGAATATGTAAGCCTGGATGCATTCTGTGGTCCATTCTTCTCCTACTCCTCATGCATTCACAAGCACTTTATTTAAGGGTGTTAGGAGGTAGCTCCTTACCTCTTCTTTGAAGTATCTTTCTGTAGATTTATTGCCCATGAGTTTTCCTTATCCCATTTTGAACTGGCTTGTACTGTCTGCCTCCTTGACTTCCTGCAGCTACAGGCTTCAGAAGGTCAATACCTACTTTATTTTTTTAATTCAAAAAAGTGACCCAGTTTCATTGAGTGCTTCTCAGTCCCAGTATTTTGGGAGTTGGTGGATAACAGTTCCACACTCCCCATACCTGCTGCCTCTTAGTCTTCTCCTCTCCAAACTTAAGAATCCCAAGCCACCTTAGTGTCTCCCAATAAGCCATTTAATTGCTTCAGCCCCTTGCCTACTGTAGTTGCCTTTCTCTTCTAGCATCTTTAATTTCATTAGGACCTTCTTGAGATGCAGAGAGTAAACCAGTACTCAGTACCCAAGATGTGGGCTTGCTAAGTTTTTGCATAGGGGCAGAACTGTTCCCTCCATTGCTAATTCTTTTCTTGATGATGCCCAACATTCAGTTGAAATTTTGGCTGTCACTGTACATGGAACTAAAGATTTCAGAGACCTTTCAGTGTTGGCTTGGAGATGTCTTTCTTGAGTTGTAAGTGTCAGTTCCAAGCCAAATCATGTTTTATCACTCATCATGTAGGCATGATCTAGATTATTTTTTTGCAGAAACATCACTCGCCATTAGTATTTGCTGAAGCTCTTCTGCCATCAGTTTGACAACTCATCTTTTAAAAAGTCTTTCCAGACTTTTTCCAATATCATCAAGCTTTTGACTACTCTGCAGAACTCAGTATCTTCCTCAAACTGGGAGATGCCATTGATCACCCCATTTTTCAGGTCACTGATGAAGACTATTGAATGGAATTGTTACTGGTTCTGATCCCTGCAGGATCACACTGCTCAGACTTCTCTGTCCTGAAAAATTATAAACTCTGCCCTTAAGCTCTGCTCTTTGCTTCCTATTCATTAATGGATCTTTCATTCAGACCTGTGACAACTCACATTCTTTAATAACCTCTGATGCACAACCTCGTCAAAGGTTTTCTGAAAATCCAAGTATGTCTATAGAATCTCCTTTACCTATGTGCTTTTTCTCCCCATTCAGAGGTGAGGCATAATTTCCCCTTAGAGAAGCCATACCAACTTGTTTCCAACAGGCCACACTCACCCATGCCTTATTCTTCATTACGGATTCTACTATCTTACCGGGGATGGATGCCAGAATTGTTTACATGTAGTTCACAGGAACCCTTTTGAGCCCTTCTTATGGATGGGCATTACTTTGGCAGTCACCTAGTCTTCTGGAAGAGTGGCTGTTTGCAGTGCTAGGTTATTCAGCTTGGCATGAGGTCCGTAATTTCACGTTTGACTTCCTTCTGAACTTGAGTGAATGCTATCTAAACCTGGTGAATTATTAACCTCTGACTTAGCTAACACCTTTTGTGTATCTTCTTCCAGTTGAGCTGGCTCCTCTGACCTCTTTGCTACAAAAAAAAATGTTAGTGCCAGAATCTCCCCAACATATTCAACAGAAAAAACTGACAAAAACTGAGCTGCTCTGCCACAGGCCACTCATCCCTGACTTCCCCTTTCACAGCTTTTCCTCTTGTGGTCCCAATGATTCCCTAGCTGACTTTCTGCTTTTTGTATATTTGAAGAACTTTCCCTTGTCAGATCAAGCATACTTAGCAAAGCATTCTTCAGATTTTTTTTTTTTTAATGCTTTCACATTCTTTTTGCATTTAACCAATCTGTAAAATATTGCCTTGCATGTTCTTCAAAGGACAAAGTGTGCATCTCTTAAATGCCAAATTTTCACCTGTAATGGCTTACTTAACTTTCCTCTTGTGATTTAGTTTCCTGCTGAGTTACCTTTCTGTCTATCTCTCTTTCTCTCAGACAGCCTTTTTTTCATCTATATGATTATAATTCATCTTCACTGTAGTTTGCTATGTGTGGGTTGTTAAAGCAAATCTAATGTTGTTGCAGGTGGTCTCCTCTTTGCAGTTAATGGAATGCCTTATCCTGGAGAAGCAGAACCCGTTCAAGGATTTGTGATGAACTTCTCTACTGGAGAAATAATTGATACTTTCATTCCACTTAGAAAGGTAGTGTATTGTGCAGAGTGCCTGGTGCATATAATTATAGATATTAAAATGTTGGTAACATCCTACTTGTCCAACTTTCATCAGGCTACTACAGAAAATAAGATGTTTTATAATGTAAGGTATTCAACTGGAATTCTTTATAGTATTAACTTAATAAAGACATTAGAATTTGGGGTCTTAGCTTCTACATGTGGTACACATTTGAAAATTATACTACCCTCAAGATGATTCCTACAGATAATACCTTCAGTCAGGATAAGCCTATTTTATTGCTGTCAGACAGTTCTTAAAAGCTAATTTAAGAGAAGAATGAATGCCTTGAAATATACATATATGTAGATGCTAGTAATTTGTGAAAAAATAGAGTATATTCCTAAGCAGAAATAATATTCAACTGTATGGTTACATCCCTTCTTTACAGAAGATAAGCATAGATCTTAAGGCTAAATGTCGTTCATACAGTATTGTACATAAAAATTATGTTCATTTTTAAAAAAAAGTTTCCATAGATTGTCTTAGACTAAAAAATTAACGTTTAGATTCCCATTTCTGGTTAACACTTAGAGTCTGTTATTTGCAGTCCAATTTTAACTTATATTAGAGTTAATTTTTTCTGAGTATTGCAAATAGCTGTGTTTCATACAAACTCTGACAAGAACTAAATATGTGGGCTTTATACAAAGTTCCATGATTTTTTAAATATATATTTCACAGGATAAATTTGAATGCAAGAATATGAATATAAATATTTCTCCTGGTTTCGGCCAGGATAGAGTTAACTTTCCCTGGGTTGAGAGGGAGTACAGCTAGAGGTCTGGATCCCAATCAATCATTGGAGTATTTCATTCCATGTGATGTCATGCCCAGGGTATACAGGTGGGCGCAGGCTCTCTCTGGCACGCGCCCTTTTCCAGTGTCCGGTCACGTGTTGCAGTGGGGGGCGGTCACCGCGTTCGGTAAGCCACTGTCGCATTTTACCCGTTTCTTTCTGGACTCACTATTGTTACTGCTGTTCTCTTGTTATATTTAGTAAATTCTTTCTTTTTCTTCAACCTACGAATTCTCTTCTTTTTGTCCCTCCCCTATTTCACCAGAGAGGGGAGGGGGAGGTGAACGGCCGGCCACATGGCGTCTGGCTGCCGGCTGAGTTCAAACCTCCACAGTTTCTGGCACCCAACATGGGGCACTGAGGTTTTTTGAGATAACAACAAAACGGGTAAGATGTTGAATGCTTGACTCCTTAAGATCTTATCACCTCATTTGCAATACATGTTTCCCATGCTGTTGCTCACCTTCCGTGAGAGTTGGGTTAAAATTTTATTTCTGTTGTACTATGTGATGCTCATCTATGATAGCTGCAGTCATCGGCCCTGGGGCTATTTACAGTTGTGTTTGAGAAATTTGGGGAGTTCAGATATCTTTGGAATGTTGACACAAACATGGTTGCCATGCTGCTAGGAGCTAGTGTGTTCCTGAATATGATTCTGGTTTTGTTTATGGTTAAGCAACTATCTAAGATTATCACTTGGAAACCTACCCCAAGGCTGGGGAATTATGAGTGACTGGGGGTGTGGAGTAGAATGGGCAAGTACCTAGAACAGTGGGCACCTCCACTGTGTTGGAACTTCACTCCTGCACAGGTGCAGAATCCTGAAGAACTAGTGGAATATTTGGAAAAAGTATGTTGTCACCCGGGTAATTCTAGAGAGGCACAGCTCACTGCAACATGCTGGGGCATAGCCCACCTTACTGAGTGCTATTAAACATTGTTCAGCACCCTCAAGAGGAAGAGAAGGGCTCTGCACCTGGTAACAAAGCAACAGAAACTGCAGCCACTACAAGCCCGAGGACAGGCGCTGCAGCTGAACCAGAGAACCAACCCATGACGGTGTCAGTTGCTCCCATACAGAAGAAGAAATACACAAGAAAATCCCCTCACAGTGTACAAGTGATGATGAACCAGGCCCATCACGAGAACAGGAGGAGGAGTCAGAGACAGTGATAGTCACCCAATCCTTATGCCTGAGCAAGATGCAAGATGTAAGAAAAGATTTCAGCCACCATCCAGGTGAGCAACTCGTTACCTGGCTGCTCCGGTGCTGAGATAGTGAGGCCAGTGGCATGGAAATAGAGAGCAGGAAGGCCAGGCAGCTGGGATCCCTGTCTAGGGAAGGGGGCATTGACAAAGCCATTGGAAAGGAAACACAAAAATCTTAGCCTCTGGAGGTGATTTCTGTCAGGTGTGAGAGAGAGGTATCCCTTCAAGGAAGATGTTGTATGTCATCCAAGTAAGTGGACCACTATGGAGAGAGGCATTCAATACTTGAGGGACCTAGCTGTGCGGGAGAGAGTTTACTATGACCCAGATAATGCACAGCTACCCACAGATCCAGATGAGGTCCAATGCACCGGGCCCATGTGGAGGAAGTTTGTACGGAGCACACCCTCATCATATGCCAATGAATTAGCAGTAATGGACTGGAGAAATGAAGAGTGACCAACAGTGGATGAACTGGCTCACTGACTATGACAATATGAAGGAAGTCTCTCTTTCCCCCTCCTCGCAGCTGTGGAGAAACTACCTCAAGGTTTCCAGCAATTTGAAGAGGACATTTCCTACTCCCCCACCTACACGGACCAGAATCTCGGCTATCAGGAGCAGACGTTTCTCTACTCGAGAGAACCGGTACACACCACGGGGGAAGCTGTGGCATTGCCTGTGTGACTATGGAGAAGACATGAAGAAATGGGATGGAAAACCTACCTACCTCCTAGAAGAGCGGGTATGCGAGCTGGCAGGAAGAACAAGTACACAACGTGGTTCTTTTAGGAGAAATGCTGCTCTGGTTTGCAGTAATCAAGTGCCCAAACAGAGCAGAAACGTCGACTTTGCTCACAATCCTATGAGAAGAACTTCTGACTTGTATTCACAAGAAGTGAGTGATCAAGATGAGGCTGAAACCTGTGCACACCACACTAACCCAGTTGTCGTTAACGGGTATTATGATCAACATTAGAGGGGCCCAGACTCCAGCCAGGCAGAGGACAGGGACAACCAAGTTTACTGGACTGTGTGGATTCGATGGCCTGGCACATCTGACCCCCAGCAGTATAAGGCTCTAGTGGACACTGGTGCTCAAGGCACCCTAATGCCATCAAATTTTAAAGGGGCAGAACCCATTTGTATTTCAGGAGTGACAGGAGAGTCTCAACAGTTGACTGTATTGGAGACCAAGGTGAGCCTCCAATAGAGTGGAAAAGAGTGCAAAAACACCCCATTGTGACTGGCCCAGACGCTCCATGTATTCTTGGTATAGATTATCTCAGAAGAGGGTATTTTAAGGACCCAAAAGGGTATCGGTGGGCTTTTGGTATGGCTGCCTTGGAAACAGAAGGAATTAAACAGCTGTCTGTGTTACCTGGTCTCTCAGAGGATCCTTCTGTTGTGGGGTTGCTGAGGGTCGAAGAACAACGGGTGCCAGCTGCCACCACAACTGTGCACCGACAGCAATACCACAGCAATCGAGGCTCTGTAATCCCTATCCATAAACTGATTCATCAGCTAGAGAGCCAAGGAGTCATCAGCAAAGCTCCCCCTTTAACAGCCCCGTATGGTCAGTGTGAAAGTCTAATGGAGAGTGGAGACTGACAGTGGACTATCGTGGCCTGAATGAAGTCACGCCACCGCTGAGTGCTGCTGTGCCAGACATGTTAGAACTTCAGTATGAACTAGAGTCAAAGGCAGCCAAGTGGTATGCCACGATTGATATTGCCAACGCATTTTTCTCCATCCTTCTCTCTGGCAGCAGAATGCAGGCCACAGTTTGCTTTTACCTGGAGGGGTGTCCAATACACCTGGAATCGACTGCCCCAGGGGTGGAAACACAGCCCCACCATTTGACATGGACTGATCCACACTCCACTGGAACGGTGTGAAGCCCCAGAACACTTATGGTACATTGATGACATCATTTTGTGGGGTAATACTGCAGAAGAAGTTTTTGAGAAAGGGGAGAAAATCCAAATCCTTCTGAGAGCCGGTTTTGCCATAAGGCATGGTAAGGTCAAGGGACCTGCAGAAGAGATTCAGTTTTAGGAGTAAAATGGCAAGATGGACGTCGTCAGATTCCAATGGAGGTGATTAATAAAATAACAGCTATGTCCCCACTGACTAACAGAAAGGAAACGCAAGCTTTCTTGGGTGTTGTGGGTTTCTGGAGACTGCACATTCCAAACTACAGTCAGATTGTAAGCCCTCTCTGTTAGGTGACCCAGAAAAAGAATGATTTTACATGGGGCCCAGAACAACAACAAGCTTTTGAACAAATTAAACAAGAAATCGTTCATGCAGTAGCCCTCAGACCAGTTCGGACAGGGCAAGATGTTAAAAATGTGCTCTACACTGCAGCCGGGAAGAATGGCCCTACCTGGAGTCTCCGGCAGAGAGCTCCTGGGGAGACTCGGGGTCGACCCCTGGGGTTTTGGAGTCGGGGATACAGAGGATCAGAAGACCACTATACTCCAATCGGAAAGGAGATACTGGCAGCATAAGAAGGGGTCCGAGTTGCTTCAGAGGTGATTGGGACTGAAGCACAGCTCCTCCTGGCTCCCCGACTGCCAGTGCTGGGCCGAATGTTCAAAGGGAGTGTCCCCTCTACACACCATGCAACTGATGTCACATGGAGTAAATGGGTCGCGTTAATCACACAACGGGCTCAGATAGGGAGCCCCAGCCGTCCAGAAATATTGGAAGTGATCACAAATTGGCCAGAAAGCAAAGATTTTGGAATGATGCCAGAGGAAGAGGTAGCACGTGCTGAAGAGGCCCCACCATATACTGAGCTACCGGATAATGAGAAGGGATATGCCCTGTTTACAGGTCTTGTCGTGTTGTGGAGAAACATCAAAAGTGTAAAGCAGCTGTGTGGAGCCCCACACAAAGGGTTGCTGAAGCTGCTGAAGGAGAAGGTGAATCGAGTCAATTCTCAGAGGTGAAAGCCATCCAGCTGGCCTTGGATATCGCTGAGCGAGAAAAGTGGCCAGTGCTCTACCTCTATACTGACTCATGGATGGTGGCAAATGCGCTGTGGGGGTGGTTACAGCAGTGGCAATGGAGCAACTGGCAGCGCAGAGGCAAACCTGAGGGCTCCTGAACTATGGCAAGATATTGCTGCTTGGGGAGAGAATCTGGTTGTGAAAGTACACCATGTAGACGCTCATGTACCCAAGAGCCGGGCCACTGAAGAACGTCAGAACAGCCAACAGGTGGATCAGGCTGCCAAGATTAAGGTGTCTCAAGTAGATCTGGACTGGCAACATAAGGGTGAACAATTTATGGCTCACTGGGCCCATGACTCCTCAGGCCATCAGGGAAGAGATGCAACATATAGATGGGCTTGTGATCGAGGGGTGGACTTAACCATGGATGTTATTGCAGAGGTAATCCATGGATGTGAGACATGTGCTACGATCAAGCAAGCCAAACAGTTAAAGCCCATTTGGAGGACAATGGTCAAAATATAAATACGGGGGGGCTCGGCAGATTGATTATATTACGTTCCCTCAAACTTGGCATGGCAAACACTATGTGCTTACAATGGTGGAAGCAGACACTGATTAGTCGGAAACTCATGCCGTGTCCCATGCCTCTGCCTGAAACACCATTTTAGGCCTTGAGGAGAAAGTCTTATGGCAGCATGGCACGCCAGAAAGAATTGAGTCAGATAATGGGACACATTTCCGAAACAACCTCATAGATGCCTGGGCCAAAGAACATGGCATTGAGTGGATATATCACATTCCCTAACATGCACCAGCCTCTGGGAAAATGAAGCGATACAATGGATTGCTGAAAACTACACTGAGAGCAATGGGGGGTGGAACTTTCAAACATTGAGACGTGCATTTAGCAGAAGCAACCCAGTTAGTCAATACGAGAGGATCTGCCAAGCAAGCTGGCCCTGCTCAATCAAACCTCCTACATACCATGGATAGGGATAAAGCACATTAGGAATATGTTGGGGAAGACTGTCTGGGTTACTCCTGCATTGAGTAAAGGTAAACCCATGCATGGGATTACTTTTGCCCAAGGACCTGGGTGCACTTGGTGGGTAATGCAGAAGGACGGAGAAGTCCGATGTGTGCCTCAGGGAGATTTGATTTTAGGTGAGAATAGCCAATGAACCGAACTGTCAAATAACCCTGTTATTGCAATTGGTGCCCCGCAACATCCTCCTGCCACATCCAAAGCCTCCTGCTCCACCGACTGAGCCAACTCCACCTCATTCCTCCAGCCTTAGAGACTGCCATGACAGATGGACCCCAAAGTTATGGCCTAAATGAACTCAGCAAATATTGTGGAAGCATGGTCCATAGACTAAGGGAATGATATCTGTGAGACCTAGGGAAAAAAGGGGTGGTGATTCCTTGGGATGTATTTGGAACCTGAGCATAATGTCAATGGTATGGAATAAGGGGTGGAGACTGTCCTGGTTTTGGCCAGGATGGAGTTAACTTTCCCTGAGTTGAGAGGGAGCACAGCTAGAGGGCCAGGTCCCGATCAGTCATTGGAATATTCCATATCATGTGATGTCATGCCCAGGGTATACAGGTGGGCGCAGTTTTCAGGTACCCAGTCACACGTTGCTGTGGGAGGCGGTCGCCGTGCTCGGTAAGCCACTGCTGCATTTTACCCGTTTCTTTTGGACTCACTATTGTTACTGTTGTTCTCTTGTTATATTTAGTAAATTCTTTGTTTTTATCCAACCTACAAATTTTCTTCTTTTTGCATCTCCCCTATTTCACCGGGGAGGGGGGAAAGTGAACGGCTGGCCATGTGCCGTCTGGCTGCCGGCTGAGTTCAAACCTCAACAATATTATAAATATAAAAATTGTTTAGCATCAATACATCAAATTATCGCCATGTTATCACTGGAGAAGGCAAACATACACTAAAAATGGAATTCTTCTCTCTTCACACCAGCACTTGCTGTGTTTTCCAGCCTAAGGACTGAATATGACCAGTCTCAAGTTCAGTGTTAAGGAGGCCTCATTAATGTGTAGACACTTAAGAGTAATCTGTGACTGCTTATCTTCACAGAGCTTTGAGATGCCACATGATATTGTTGCTTCAGAAGATAAAACAGTATTCATTGGAGATGTTCAAGCCAGAGCAGTGTGGAAGTTTGCATCCACAGAAAGTATGTTCTTTTTGTTCTTAATGTCACAACTTCACATTTTGTATGTTCAGATCAGTACCACTTATCTGATTACCACTGGCCAAGAACCTCGTGTCTTAATGACAAGTATGCTACAAGCTCTGCCTGCAGAAGTTGTGTGCTACTGCTCAGTTTTCATTAAAAGACCATTTTTCAGCACTGCTGAATGCTCTTGCCAAAGAAGAGTCCTGAGTGCATGAGTTTGTTTGTTGCAGGAGGAATCAAAATGCATTTGTCTTGTGGTTGATCCATCCCTTGTCATGTCAGTACCTGCTTGAACAAAAGCATGACTCTCTAGCATTTTAGTAATTTTAATGTATCATTAGCTGAGAAGTCAACTGCTTCCTTTGATAGGTTTTCATACAGGAAATTCCCAGGGGTTGAAGTAAAAACACAAGTCAGCTTAAAATTTATAGTCATTTCTTTAGGACTATTTATCTCTTAGAAAATGAATCTAGTGTAATTTGAAGTCCTATTTTCATAAAGTGGAACACTTCACAGTTTTAATCTAGTAACCCGTAAGACAAGCAACATCACTTCAAGGAGAGGGACCTGATTAGTCAGACATCAATTTAGTAGGATTCTGAGAGATATTAGATATTTTACAGGAATAAAAACATAATCCACTGTTACGTTGTACTGGATAAAAAAATGTATGACAGAGAAAGAAAGCCTCAGGCTTCAGGGTGTTAGTCAACCAGCAAAAAAAACCTGAACAAGAACACTTGTAGGCTTTTATTCAGAGAAACATGAGAACAAAAAAAAGAATGCAATTATTCATCACTTACAGGTTAGATGAGGAAAGTCCTTGTATATAATTTTCTTTTTTAGCTTTTGCTGCAGTATAAAACTGCAGTAGCTAAGGAGCCCTGATTCAGCCAGCCTTTAATCCATCATGTTTTTTATTGTAATGAACAGTTTTATTTTTGTGGGAGTTCCTGAACCTTTACCTGTGCCCATAAAATCTTGCTGTGGCATAAGAGTTAATTATTGCAAACACCTTCCATGAATCAAGCTCACTGTTTTTTCCATGGCCTTGTGAGGTATTGACTCTACTTGGTGAAGTTCAGATGCTGATGGGATTGTTTACTGTAGGATTGTACTGTACATTTGAGAAAGCTAGCAGGAAAATGTCACTAAGTGTCTTTCTGAAATGTCAGTTGTCCTGAAGAATAATTTTGTTTTACAGAAATGGAACATCGGTCAGTTAAAAAGGCTGGTATTGAGGTACAGGAAATAAAAGGTTAGTCGAATTCGTAATGGAAATGAAGAACCAGTATTTTCACATAGACTAGGACTGCTTCTGCCAAGTTGGAGGGAAAAATGCTAACTAGTTTGTCTGTTTCATTTTCACTATCATTTCATACAGATAAAATGAGCTGGCATAGGAAGCACTAGAAAGCAGCTTGTAACAGTGTTACCTAGTAGATGCTATCTTACAGCCAGTCTAAACACTTGATTTTCAGTGATGGCAAGTGTTTTACAGACACTAAGGTAAAAATTTAACTACTGGATTAATTCTGTACCACCATCTGGTACAGTCCAGATTGGTATCTGCGTCAGCTTCCTTAGATGCAGAAATAGCTCTGAAATGTAACTGTGATAGTTACTCCCCATCACACTACCCCCTGCTCCACTACCCTAAACCACCAAAAAAGTGTTACTTGAAATGGCAATTGGTTTATCTTTCTACATAGTCTTTCAGTACATAGCCTTGCCTGTCACACCATATGGCAAAAAAACCCCATTTTTTCTATTTAGATTTATTTCCCTAGATTTGCTGCTTTTTTTTTTTCAATTTATCTGCATGAAAATGAAAAAAGAAAATAAAATAATGTAGAAACTTAATATAAGGAGATAAAGAAATACATGTAGAGGAGATTGAAAGTGGTAAAATACCAATTCAGGAACATTAAAAGTAATTTTAACCATTTGTATTCTGTTACGTAGGTCTTTTATGTTGAAAAGGAAAAGTTAATTTCCCTTTCAGAAAAACAGTACCAGGCTATGGAGAGGCCTTTATAAAATGTTCAAACATTCTTAACTGTTTTAATTTGATTGAATCCAGAGCTTGTGTGGTTTGCTTTAGCCATGTATATGCAGACGGAGGAAAACACCAAAAGATCCCAACTGCCAATTGCGAGCATATAGAATAAAGTAGAATAAAGGAGGCTGACATTATAAAACAATGAAATCCTTATTGACAAAACTGTTATCCTTCTGTTGTATCTCTGTTGGTACATCAGCCCTCCTGAAGCACTCCAAAGTGTGAACATTACAGCATCCACAGTACAACAAATCTAGGGATATATTAATGCATTTTGTCTTTCTTTAAGAAGATAGCATGCTAGCTGACACTTCTAATGTTACAGAGAAAAATACAATAGTATCACCAGGATAAGAAACACTTTTAAGTAACAATCTCTAAAACTGTTTAGGGTATGTAGAATGAAATGAACGTCTTTCAACTCCACTTGAAAAACAGATAGCCAATGGACTTTCTGTCATCCTCTGCTTAATGAATGGACAGGAGTGGCCTGCACTTTCACAGCTTCCTGGTGACAGACTGTTACTATTGCTTGCAATGCTGAAGTGGGGGAAAATATGTAGAGAACTGTAGCTTTGCCCAGAGTTGTGCAAGATGGTGGAGGAAAATTGCTCTTGGCTATAACTACTACTTGAGCAGAAGGCATGTTATCATTGTATCGGTGTTATCATTGTATTAGTGTTAAGTTTAAACAAGCATCTGCTATTCTTTCAGAATAGAACATCATTTTAAGTTTGATACAGAATCAAAACAGTTGATTCAGAGTGTGATTCTGGTGCAGCTACTTCTTAAGACATGCAGTTAAGTCAGACTTTAAAATATACAGCTGGATGGTTTTAGTCACTAAAAGTTAGTACAAAGCATATAATCCTTTATACACACACAAAACAGCATAGAGGATTTTATTGAAATGTTTTTTCTTCTTGTAGGTAGAGAAGCAACAAATTAGTCAGGAATGACTGGATGCAGTTTTCAAAAGTTCTCCAGATTTACAGAGCCAAAGTTCTTTCAGGGGTTGTGGCAATTCTGAAAATTTAACCCTTTGTCGCAAGTTTATTAAAAAGAAATTCAAATGCTTTCCTTTTAGTTTATGATAATGTAGCATATACTGAATTTATATATTTCTTGTGGAAGTGGTGTTATCAAAAGGAGATATTTAATTTATATTACATCACAACCTATTTTCAAAAGTAGATCTTTTGGGGATTTTCCTTTGTTATAAATGATAGATACTTTTTAGGACAAAACTCCCCCTGACACCTCTCCTATCCTCATTCAAGAAAAGGGGAGGGCATCTTTGCTAGTGAGTGATATCATTCAGACTCTCTCTGCCTTATGTTTGGGATCACATCATCAAGAGCTAAAAATGTCTCCATAAGTGTTTGTCTTTTGTTTCCTTGTTACTCAACACTTCAGGTATTCTAGCTTGTTCTTTAATGCCTTGTTCTGTGTTGCTTGATGCATATGGATTACATACTGAAATTGTCTTCTTTTCAAAGAATCAGAAACAATTGTAGAAGCCAGATTGAAAAACAACCCAGAATCAACAGACCCTCTAAAGAAGCAGGAAAAACAACATTTGGTCCAACAGGCCAGCACTGGAGTTTCCTTTGTTCTTATTACAACTCTTCTAATTATCCCTGCTGTTGTCCTGCTGGCAATTTTAGTATTTATTCGGTGGAGGAAGACAACTGGCTATGGAGGTAACCATGAATAACTCTAGAGAACAGGCTTTTATTATTCCAGTTCAGAACATTACGGAACACTGAGGGATGAGAGTGTAAAGGGAGAGACTTACTGTCCCTTTACCCTTCCCAACAGTTACTGTGACACTGCATACAAACTAAGAATCAGTGTGCACACAGCAAATGCATCCCCCTATGTCTTTAATATCACTTCTCAAACCACCACCTATTCAGAACATGTATCTAAAACTTTAATTGGTGTCAAGCCAAAAATTGGTATCTCAGAAATAACTAGAATATATTAATGTTATTGTCTAGATACATAAATTTTAATACTCTGGTTTGATTTTCAGTTTGGGATCTTTAAATTGTTGAGAATAAAAGACTTTATGGATATTATAAAGGTATAAGCAAAATGCAATCAGATAACATTTACAAGAGATTATATATTAGCGTTCACTACTACCTGCTGCATTTTGTGAGTCAGACATTTCCATAATGCACCTCTATCCATTGCTGTAAGAGCTTTAATCGGTACTTACAATGCTACATAAATTTGCTCTTACTTGATATTATATAATAACATTATTTTTGATAAACTGGTAGACTATAGTAGGACTTTGATCATTACACTTGTTATGTTGTATTATATAAATAGTTTTATCAATTTATTCTCATAAGAGAAGAAAATGTACATAGAAATAGACAACACAGTTCAGCCACTGACTAGGACATATTACGACAGAGTAGGTAATTCAGCAATCTAATATTGCTGTGCAACTGAACTGGATGTATTTTATTTGAAGAGTTGCAGCTTCCTGTCTCTCTGTTCATACAAGTTTAGCACATCAAATGTGCTAACACTCTAGACTACTGCAGTACTCTGTTAATGGACATGATCTATAATAACATGTTTGTATTCAATTTGGATTCAAGCAGTGCTTTAATTTACTGTGTAATGATACAGTTACATTGGTAAAAGTAAACTTCTTGCACAAATTTATGGAAACTGAGTAGTGTGTAAGAAAAGACATTTTGGTCATGCCATTAAATTTTTCTTCAGATGAAGGATGGAAAGAATTACCAGGGAGGAGGATATAGTTTGTGAGGGAGTTGAGAAAATTCCTCCAAAATACCTGAAGAAATTCACAGATCACTGTCTTCCAGAAACCCAGTTTCTTGGAGTGGAAACTATACCATTTCAAATGTCAAGCTGTATTTTGCAGTGTGCTAGAATGTAGTTGTGCATATTCTAAATGACAAGGTTCTTGTCTTTCCTGTAACTCTTAACAATAACATAAGTGAACAGCTGAGGGAATTAAATTCTCAGAAATAACTTATATGTGAATCTTCTTAATGGCTGAATTGGCATAAACTGAACATCCATACTACGATACTTTTGTTAGGAATTATAATTTCACCTCAATCAAGAAGCTGGAAAGTATTAGTTTGGCTTCTTAGAGCTGCTGATCAATTTGTTGAATGTCTGTGCTTTGTATGAGAAAATACAGATAATTATTCAATCGTATAATTTTTTTAATCTTATTTTCGAAATCTACCTTATTTTTCAGCTGATGGAGAACACAAACTTGATTCAAGTTCAGGCAGAATTTTAGGCAGACTTAGAGGTGAGTCTGAGTCAGTGGAGAACTTCTAAGAACTCAGTAACTGGAGGTTTTTTTCTGTATTCACTTATAGTTGAAAAACAGATTTGATGGAACTTTCTCAGAGGAAGGATTGGGGACAAACCTCAGGTGTTTTGTGGAAATGTCTTTTATGACACCTTTCATACGTCATTATCTGCCTGCTGAAGAGGATGTGTTACTACCAGTGGGAGAGCACTAGCTGTAATAATAGTTATTTGTGGATCTGGTGAATGAAGTGAAGCACTTTGAGACTAAGGGCAAACTGGTGGAAACACAAATAGCCTGTGTAAAGGCTTAATGAAGCTGTGAGTGCTGAAAAAATAGTTTGAAACGTCTACTTCAGAGCTTAATTTCCTTCCTCTTTTATAATCTCTATACTTCGCTTTTGTGACTCATGTGCTGATCTTTAAAAACAGTTTCTGGAAGGACACTTAAAATAATCTCCACTATACTGTTGAATGAGTAGATAGATTTTTATTCCCCCCATACAGTGAAGCAAACCTTATGACAAGCCTTTCCTTTCCACAGGGAAAGGCGGTGGTGGCCTTAACCTTGGGAACTTCTTTGCTAGTCACAAAGGCTATAGCCGAAAAGGGTTTGACCGACTAAGCACTGAAGGAAGTGATCAAGAAAAAGATGAAGATGATGGCACAGATTCAGAGGAAGAGTGTTCAGCACCTCCACCAGCATCTTCATCATCGTGAAACCAGCCTTTGAGTTTTCCATTATACGATTCAATCCAGAATGTCAGATTCCTTTTTCCTTAAGCACGTTTAAGATTTTGTGTATTTAATTGTAAACTGTACTAGTCTATGTGGGGCTGTACACTGGTTCCTTTAATTTTTGTTTGGTTTTAGTTCTGTTTTTTAAGTGGAGGAGTGGATGGAAGTTCCATATCAGTGACGTTGTTTTTTATGTGAACATCTTATTAAAGCAAACAGTCTTCTAATTGCAGCACTGATTTAAAGCAGTAGTATTTTCTCATCTCGATTTGGGGATCTTGTAAATAAGTCTTACTATCTGCTTCATCAAAATATTTTTCCCATAACTATTCAGTTGCCAATTTCTGTTTTGTGCCTTTCCTCTTCAATGTCCTTAACCTGTTGCAGTACAGAGAAAATACAGTGCCACAAGAAAATGAAGCTGCTAAATCTTCTTCTATTTTTTTAAAATCACTAACATTATATTGCATTGAAGGAAAGAAAAAAGTCTCTATTTAATTCTTCTTCTTCCTCCTAACTTCATGTGTTTCTGGGATGTCTTATTTTTAGATGGTATCACTGTTAGAACACTATTTTCAGAAGCTGAATGTAATTTGTGTAATAAAGTATTCGCAGAGCATTAGCTGTCAGTGTACTTTGGAATTTTTGCATACTTTCAAGTTTTTTGTATACAACTTTGTAAAAGTTACACAAACCACTTAATACAGTAAAAATTTTAATGTCTTCTACCAGCAGAGAAAAAGTGCTATTTTGTATGGAAGCTGGAAAAACATTTTGCTATATCATAAGGGTTTTTTTTAAAGACTAATAATTTACATACATGTACAAAGGCAAACTTAAAACATTTAAAGAGGATTTTTACTTGTATCATAAAACTGCAGGGTATTTAATAAAACATGGTCACAGCTAAGAGGAAACCTGTGTCTCAAATTAAATATGCAAATTAGTCAGGGTAGGCATCTAATACTACTTGATTTGCAGTATGAATTTTCTTGTTTCTCCACACCTCCTTTTTCATTCATACAACAGGAGTCCTCACTCCCCTAATGTGCTCACTCACTGAACAGGAGACTTGCAGAAGACCTGGTAATTATCCTGGCTGTATGAGTCATCTGAAGTGTGAATCATTGTGTGACATCATCATGATTTATCAGTCTAGTTTGAGGATCAGAGCATGATTAATCTCCTTTTAAAACCTGCATTATGAGCAGAGTGTACACAGCTGTAATTGCCACAGGGTTTTATGAAACAGCTTTCATTATCGTCATTGCAGGTGTTGTAATAGGCTATTGCTAGTGTTGAGCTTGAAAAATAGGCTTTAGATTTCTTATAACAGCACATTTTGCAAGGTGTTTTTTGAGGGAATAAGGGTAATGATAGTGGAGCAAGAGATAAGATTTAAATAACCATACCAGTTAAGGAGCTGTCCTTGCCACAAATATCATTAGGTGTAAATTGATTCCTTGGGAAGCATCTTGATTAAGTAGTTCTCTCATTAAGCACTGCACTGTAGTAGTTAATGAGGATTTATAGATCAATGCAGTAAACTGCAACAGCTTCTTGCTTGCCAAAGCTAGATTTATTTATGTTTTATCAGAACTTTTAGGTCAGTACTGTCTGGCATGTTATAAAGGATTAGGATTAAGTGTGGATCATGGTACAGAGAAGGGACTGTTGATTTCTATCTTGCCATTCAAACACGTATGTCGGAGCCTGTTTGAAAGACTACGTATGTGTTAGCAATACAGGTTGTGGGGAACAGATCACTGCTGAGCAATTCAAAAGCAAATTTATTATTTAATTGCACATTAGAACATACTTTTAGATTTGAAAAACTGCATTATGATTCAGTGCACAGTTTGTGTGGATTTGTGTAACATACTAATAAAAAAAAACCCCAGAACCAAATGTCCAGGTCAATTAAAATTAAGAGCTGAAACTAGGCCACTGTGTTTTCTATGTAAAATAGATGCTAGCAAACCCTAGGGTTTTAGCACTCTGGTTTGCCTTTACCTGTTTTTTTTTCAATTCTTAAATGTGAAAATATTTTTTCCCCATTGTGAATTATCAAAATTTGTTAGCAAAATTCACACTATAACTGCTCCTCAAACTCTTCTCCAATACCTGTGAAAAATTTAGATTCATCTGCATAGCTAAACATTACTGGCAGAAAAAAAAGAGGGGAGCTAACAGTGTAGAGGAGGATTTTAAATTTCCAGTGGCAGCTACGCATTCAAGCAAAACCTGCAAACTTCTTTCTGTTTCTGGACATGGTGGCTGGAAATCCTCAAGGAGCATCCAGCTGGCTTTGTTACACACATATTTAAAGAAGTACAAGGGAGAGCTGCATGGGAGTCAGCTTAGGAGGTGCACTAGAATTTTCTTAATACTACATGAATGTCATGAAGGCATGTTTGCTGAACTGCTCCCTTCTTCAGCTCGTTTCTGCTAATTAGTCGCATGTGAAGCATGAAATTCTGCAAGTAAAGCTCTAATTTCATTGTACAACTTTTAAAAAAAAAAAGACGATGTAGAGGAAATTTTTTTTTTTTCCTAGGGAACTGTGCCAAAAGTACCATTTTAAAGATGTAGTGGAGCAATTTGTTCCTAGCAAATATTCAGTGGTAACAGTTCAGCAAACTAAGGAAATTATTAATTACCAACTATTATTTTTCAAACTGAAACATATGAGAAATCTAAATCTACTCTTTTTTTGAAACAAAGATCTTCAGTCAACCGTCAGAATTGAGTATAACTGTTCAGCAGTTATTCTTTATTCACAGCGCTGGGCAGCACTGGGGATCGCTCCACCACAAGTGCCACGCTTACTAACAAAACACTCTGACTAATATACACAAAAAGCATACATATGCATTAGATTTCTTAGAAAAGGCAGTCTTATGCTAATGGGTTCTTAGAATTCATTTACATAGTCTGAGCATGCATAGTAAAAATAGAGTGAGGGTCTTCTCCCCTCCTAAGGGGTCCCCACAGCCTTTTGCACACTGTCCGTTAGTGAACTTTAGGTCTCTAGTGTCCATATATGGTCAGAGAGTTACTTCATCCGTCCTTCAGCTCCTGTTTGTTCCTCCAGCTTCCAGTCACTTATCTTGATACTGGCATCTTCTTAGGCACTTGTTTTCTTCAGGTGTCTGCTATTAGGGATGTACTCAGGGAGTTTTTTCAGACTGTCCAAGGTCTGTCTTATGTTTACTAGGCAAGGAGTTAAAGCTTTTAAAACATCTTATAAGTGGGTAACTGGGTAACGACTGCAGAGGGTAGTTAGGAAAAAGTATAAATGAAATTATATACATTACAGTAAAACACAGGAAAAATAAAAGCTAGTAAAATAGAAGAGATGTCTAACGTTAAAATGTCCTACTTCACAGATCCCTGTACATTAGCAATTTCAAGTTTACTTGTAGCAGCTTCCCTTCATTTTAATTAAAGAATTTTGTCAGAATGGGGATAAGACAGCCCACATACCTGGCCACTGCATTCCTTAATGCATTAAAGCCCTTAAAGTATCAAAACCTTTCCCCCCCCAAGTTTGTTACTGCTTTCTTAAGCCATAGCACATCCTAAAACTGCAGCTCAAGAGAAAATTACTTGCATTAAAAAGGATTGAATCCCACAGTTCTGCTATGTTGCCTTGAGCTGGGTCTCAGGTCACACAGTGTCATACATAAGGAATGGAAGGTATGGCCTTTTTCCAGGCATTTGTACGAGATCCTGCAAATAGCAGCCAAGGTTTAATGAGCACCTAAAGGTGCTCAGTTCTTAGGAAGCTTAAAAGCTGTATTGAATGTTTGCCACAGTTGGTAGTTATAAATTACATAGTGCACAAGCAGATTATTTTTGTACTGTAATTTATGTGAAAGGGCAATCATACAGCCATCACACAATGCAGGTCACATTGCTCTCAGAAATACATTTATGCTTCCATAATTATCATCTGGGGACAGTTCTTGCTGTCCCCAGATGATAATTTTGATGAGAACATAGTTTGGGAAAGAAAGACTTGGAGAAACAAACCTTTGCACAGCACTTTCTAAAAGGATCGCGTATTATATTCACTGTGCTGCAGTGTGCAGGGCATGCTCCTGCGGGGACAGGCTGCCACCATGTGACCATGTCAGCAGAGAGGGAGAGAAAGTCCGAGTTCGAGTGTACCCTCCAAAATAAATCCCTAATGTCCGCGGAGTCGAACATATGTATCTCTCAGGAGTAATAGTTCCTGAATCAAATGTTTTAAAATTAAGTTATTGTCTGGTTACTGCTATCTGGAAGAGCCTTCCTTTTCAAATGGAAGCTTTTTGTGTACTGCTTTTCATTCCAAATGTCTACATAGTTTGATTACCAAGATTTAAACACTAGGGCACGAGGTCTTCTCATATGTGTAGAAGAGTGTAGTACCTATTTCCTGAAGACACTGCTAAATCCTATTTGTGTCAATTTTAGCCTTCTAATTTAAAAGTGTCCTGTCTTGGTGACTTACAATATGGCATTTCCTTCTGCTGAATTCATAGGTGGGCAGCGTACTCTCAGGCCAACAGATGATGACAGCTGTTGCTATGCCTTGCTGAGTTTCCATGACTTGGTGAGAATCTAGAGCTCACACTTTATTTTTAGCTAGTCCAGTAAGTTAACTGAAAGCCTCCAATCCACTCCAATCCCCCAAAATATTCCATTACTTATTTTGAAAATACCAAGAAGGTCACCATTTTGACGCTAGGTCATTAAAGTAATGATGTCTGCTGCAAAAGGTCATTGATATGGATGCTGCACCCAAGCAAATGAGTAAGGAAACTTATCTGATTCTTAAAAGTGGTATTTCCAGATCTGTTAACTGCTTGCTGCAAAAAACAAATCATGACTCCAGCAGGAAACATTCTGTTCTAGGGAGAAGGAAAAAATTTTAAAACTGGAAAGCAAGAACACCTTAACACAGAATGGGCAAATGCTATACAAAAGTTCAGGAAGTATTCAAACAGGAGATAAAAGGTTTTCATTCCATGGTAAAACACTGAGTGTTTGTACAGTCTTTTCAATAGCAGATGTTTTTTATGGTGTTCTTCATTAAACTGAGGTGGTAGTTAGCACTACTAGCAAACCCAAAGGTTAAATATTTATAGTTCTGTGCTGGAAAGTATGAAGAAATTTGCACTTTTTGTTTCATGCTGTACTCACACCTATTCCTCCTCTCTAAACAACTTGCCACGAGGGGGCACAAGCTCTTATTAGAAAACAATTTCTAAGAATTCTGTTATGAAAGTCTTATGCTATTGTCCTATCAAATCAAACCTGAGTGCCAGTGAAAAACAGTACAGATGGACATTTGTCCAAGTTGGTTAAACCAAAAGCAGGCAGGTCACAACTCACTGCAGTCACGAGCAGCAAATGCTTTGCTATGGCAAGGTGCGACGAGTTCCTCTAAGCTTCCCCAAGCATAGTATGCTGCTAGTAATGTCTCAGGTTTCCTGGTGGGGATTTTCAGTTTCCATTGATTGTTTTTCACATCATTAGTTTGAAACCCCTGTATTTCATTTCAGTGAACCTCCCACATGCAGAGAAAGTCCCATTTAGGTGCGCTCAAGAAGCACTAATGCCTGCTTGTTAATACAGATCAAAACTACCAGGTAGCCTGAATGATCAGCATTACACAGTACATTAAATGTTTCCTGGTTTTCCCATTCTCCTGTCACTGTAGCATTTTCTTTCTCTCCAATATAGCTATAACAAGTATGCAATACTTGCATTGCCCCAGAGCTTCTCCAGAAAACAGCTCTGCTGTACTGTGCACAAATAAGGGAAGTGATCAGTTGAAGTCAAAATCAAAAGGGACTGGTTTTCTTTTCACCTAACAAAGCAGAAAGAAATTTTGCAGAGAGCTCCCTTATTCTCTGATTTTATCCCTGACACTAATTTTTTTTTGCATGCATTATATGTATATATATATATAGCATGCGCACACACACAACTTATCTAACAATGTAACACATCCATCCTAGCAGAAGATGTCACTTTTAGTCAACAATCATAGCAGAAGAAACAAAGGTACATACAGAAGAGCAGGGGTTGACTTAAGAAGTCTGGGCCTCTGTTAAGGATTAGCATAGGAACAATTTAGGCTGCCCTGTCATTACCATGACAAGAACCTTCAGTGCCGATGGCACACAGCACCCAAACAGATTAATTGTCTTTAACCTACTATTTCAGGGAAAAAATACTGTATGACCATAGTGGTTATAGCTGGGGGAAAAAAAATAAATCAAAGTAAGGCCACTGTTCACAATTACTTGTTATGTCATATTTACATATGGGGTTTTTTCCTGCTGTAACTAGTTCGACAGGATTTCCTAGCTTTTTTTTTTAAAACAAGACAAAGCTATTTCACCAACCCTACTTTTACTTTCTTGACTGTACTAGACTGATGGCTACAAAGGTCAGCTGTCCTCAGGGGACAGCACAGCTTGGGTGTAACAGCAGGCTAACAGAAAGATGGGTTTCTCAGCTTGTGTATGTTTGTCAATGCCAACACAAAGCTTGTCCCACTCCAAGTGCTCCTTGGAGCTGGCATAGAAGAAGAGCCTGTTAAGCTGGCATCCCCAACCACCTTCCAATACCCTCTTTCTGAAATAGTCTTGGTGGAGAAAAAGTACATATGTAGAACTGGATTTTCAGAAGACACAAAATACTTTTGACTATAAAGTATTTTTCATTTGAATTTTAAGATAGGATCCCATCATAATGATGTGCTCTCTTGTACATTATGGTATTGTACATTAGGTATGGTTTTCTGTATGTTATGTACCTAATCAACCTTGAGGACCATGTCTTGTTACCTAAGATTAACTGAAACTCTTAATAAATAGTACTTTCCTCCACCTGTGCTACAAGTCACACACCTTTCAGCAGCAGAGATAAGAGGGAACGCAGATGGTTCAGAGAGCAAGATAAGCAAATCTTCCACAATATGAGATAGAAGATGCTGAATTTCTAAATTCAATTTTCTTCCTCTTCATGTCAGTCCCCCATAAAAAGAATTGACTTGCACTCATCAGTTTTTCACATGAAATAGTTCCTGTTCAGCTGACTTTGAAACGTAGTCTTCCAAGCAGAAAATCCAGACGAGTAATAACTTATTCAAGGAATTCAGAGAATAAGTAATATCAGTGTTTCACCTTTCCTAGACTACTGTCCATCTAAATCTCCAAACCTGTACTGGCTCTAGGAAGATGTAAACATAAGGGAAACCAGATGTTTGTGAAGAACACACAAATGAATGCTGAATGCTCTTAAGATTTTGACATGCCTGAGAAATTAAAATTGCTCATCGAGCAGGGTTTTGATGAGTGGAGAGCAGCTGAAGTCCTTATTGTTTCGTGTGCAGAACATGGACTTGATTTTGGCAGCTTTGCCGTTTTGTGAGATCACAGAGCTGTGGGTTAGACTAGAAATTAAAAGCTGTAAAAGTCAGAGTTTGCAGCTTACCAAAAGAACAGGAAACTATTGTGTAACAGGAAAAAGGAGGACATGAGCTTCTCTACTTGAAGGCAAAAATTACATCAAGTTGCTTAGATTATATTTATCCCACAGTATCTTTACACATTAGCAATGAGTCATCTAAGGATTAATGAAAAGGTCATTACAGTGACATGATGCATTGTGTCCTGAGAGGATAACAATAAGGTACGGCCACACTGCCATTCTACCAACAAAATCTGAAATTCAAATGCATGATAAGAACATGTGCTTTTACTAGGTCATGCCTGTACTTTTGGTCATCAAGTGAGTACTTCTCAACACCCACCTAAATTAACCACCGGACACCTATAATGTTCTTAAAGTCATACAGTAGTAGAATATGTGCTTTTACTGGGTTGTGCTTTTGTGTTTTTAGTAATAGAGCAAGGCCTTCCTAACGTCCATACAAATTAACCAGTGGACATCTGTGATACTCATAAAGGAGTAAAGTGGATTTGCCTAAGGAATCTGGAGCTATTACATTTTTTTCAGTCTGCCACAGAAGTTCTAAACTGTTTGGCAATGAAATGTGACAAGAGACTATTCTTAAGTATCCTCTGTCTTAGTCTGAAGTGTCCAACAAGGTGAAGGCCATTGCTCCAGCTTTGCAGTGTTTGATTCAATGCAATGATCTTCTGTCAGCTCAGGCTGATGTTCATTAGCTGTTGATACTTGGTCTTCACAGGCTGCAGGTGGCATTTGTACAGCAGACATGACATCTCTGGTATAGGCATTTATTTCCCCTTCAACAACAGAGTCTTGTTGGCTTGGATTATAGGATCTTTCAGAGAAGCCAATGTAGTCATGGTCAACAACTACTGCACCTTGTAAAAAGTAGTGGTTGTCTGTAAAAGAAAAGCAGCCATTAAATTAGATCCGTCAAGCCATACTTAATATATTAGTGAGGTGCTAACTTACTTTTCAAAAAAATTTTGTAAGAGGATGTCCTGGTTCAGCTAGGATAGGGTTAAGTTTCCCCAGCAGTGGGGGGGAAGCTCTAGCCGGGTTATTCAATACCATGCTGACATCACCTCCTGGCGCCAAAGCACGGCAGGGGAGCCATGCTTTGGCAGCACGGGAGAGTCGTGAACGCGGGTGTTATGCGGATCTCTCTGCTCTCACTGCTGTATTGGTAGATATCTTGCTTTGTTCATTGTTATTACTGTTACTGTTGTTGTTTGTTGTGTTGCTATTGCACTGCTGTATTAAACCTCTCCTTATCTCAGCCCCGGGGCTTTGTATTTCACTCCCTTTGTGGGGGAGGGGCAGCGGCCGCGTGGTCTCAGACCCCGGCAGGGACTAAACCACCACAGAGGACAAGAATGTTTGAGTGGCAGCAGTCTGATAATGTGCATTTCCTATTGCACTGAGCATCAATGTTTGGCTGCATCTCACTACATCCACAAAATAATGCTTGCAATGCTCCATATTAAGAGTCTTTCTTTGCTAGGTTAAGGACTAGCTTAACATCTGTCATAGTCACCTATTGAACTAATACCTTAAATGAATGGACATATGGATTCTTCCATTTTGTGCACACACAGAGAGAAATGTGGCTACTCCAAGCTCCTGATGGGAAGTCTTAATGCAACACAACAGGCTTTTTTAAGAATTAAAAGAATAAATAAAACAGCTTTATAGAGTTTAAAGACAACAATGGTGATTGCTACTGTATAGTACTACTGAGCTTTTCTTCTATCCAATATATGGTTACAGTGTTCAACTTTTCCAAGTGAGTTCAAATAAAATTATAACAGCCTGATCAGACAAATTGAAAATGTAACTGTCAACACAGTGTTAATCCTTCTGTTTTGGAAGATGAGGTTAGGCCTATCTTCCTGCTGACACAAGAACCCTAGTGTGAAATTAAGTATTCTGTTAAATCAGAAGAGCCATTAAACAGGTAAGTATCTCTATACAGGGGGCTTCAAATTCCTTTATGAGATGTAGGTCCAAAGAGGGACATCTGTGGGATCTACTGTGGAGATCTACTGAAACTACACTATTCTGGCCCTATTTCTCAATAGATGTGTCCTAAATCTGCCTATTTGCATTCCTTGAAACATTTGAGCACTGGACCTAGGGGCATTCTCTTGAGTTTAATATTTAAACCAAACTACACTCAAACAAGGAAAACAAACGTTGCTTCAGACTCATAAATGTATGTATGCATGAGGTGTCCTGGAACCTCTGCCTCGCTGTAAAGATACTGTCCTGGTTTTCGCTGGGATAGAGTAAACTTTTTCTTCTTAGTAGCTAGAATAGTGCTATGTTTTCGATTCAGTATGGAATTTGGTATGAGAAAAACGCTGATAATACACCAATGTTTATGGTTGTTGCTAAGATATCAAGGACTCTCCAACTCCCCATGTCCTGTCCAGGTACAGGTGTACAAGAAGCTGGGAGGGGGCACAGCCAGAGCACCAGACCCAAACTAGCCAATGGAATATTCCATATCTTGTAATATCATGCTCAGTATACAAAGGAGGAACAGCTGGGAAGGAGAGGGCTCTCTCTCACTTCCAGGATTGCAATTGATGGATGTTGGTTTTTTGGGCTCACTAGCCGGGAACGGGCTAGGTATCAGTTGGCAGGTGGTGAGCAATCACATTGTGCATTACTCATTTGTACTTTCTATTATTGTTATTATTTTATTGCAATTACTAAACTGGTTTTTATCTCAACCCATGAGTCTCCCTTTATCCACCCAATTCTCTACCCCATTTCCTGGGTGGGGGGAGGGTGAGCGAGCAGCTGCATGGTGTTTGGCTGCTGGTCGAGTTCAAACCACGACGAATACCCAGGTACCAAGAAACCCAAGTACACACACAGACTGCAAATCTGTGATGCCTGTACCAACAGCTCTATTAATGCACTGACTCAGGTTTTATCTTTAGACTAAGAGCATTACAAAAGGTTATGAAAAACTACCTTGCTTCTGATTGCCCATTCTTACCTGCAAAAGATTTTCTCCTGACATGAAAAATAAACACTCCATTTTCAGGCTTTGCCTTTCCTCCTTAAAACTTCCAAACTCACACATCTAAAGTGTGATAGATACAAGATACACTTCAGATTTTTGGAGTAAGGTAAGTAAAACACTTAATAACACTTAGAAAGCTGGTAGGCAAAGGCCACAAATATCCTCACCTAAGATGTACTTTTTCCACATTTATTTCAGAGAACACTGCAAATGCTTTGTTCCCATCCAAGGTGATGCCACCAGTCTGGTGGGACAGCCACCAGACTTATACCACAGCGGTAGGAATAACAAGTTGCAGATAAAAAAAGTCTACCCCTGCTAATAAAGAGGAGTCTTTAGTTACAAAAATACACGTTTCTTTATGGATGAAAAAGATGTCATTTACTATGTCATTCACTGCTCAGTTTCACTGCTCTTATCCAACTGAAATAATACTCTTTCTTGATTGCTGTTAGGCTGTTTGATAAAGGCTAGCAATTATTTTGGCAAAGTCTGGTTTACCTCTCTGCACAATATAAATTTTAAGATTTGTAACTATTCATAATAGATTGAATTTTTTGACTGTGTCAGACAACTAATCTTTACTCACTTCCTGGGAAAGGGAAGAAACTATGTTTATGTACTTCTTCTGCACTATTTAGCAGTATCTATCTTCTTGCAGTATCAGGCTCTGATCCTACAAACTACATTTAACTATTTATACTGTAACACAATTTACCAAAGTCATTATAATAGTTGGAGATTTTCTGTGTGCTTGAAATGCATGTGACTTCCTCCTTATGGATGAGCAAATTAATGAGGGACTGGAAGCCACAGAGTGATCACCCAACAGTAAAAGTAGTGTCCTGGAGACGTGATATGAAATCCGCATCTTGGTTATCAAATCTATAATTGACAACTGGCATAAATATCAGCTTTTCACATGGAATTTCACCATTAGTTTCAGCTTTAAGAGGTGATGAAAAAAATTACCATCTCAAAGTAGTTTATGCATTTTCAAGAACCAAAGCATAACCACACATGACAACAGGGTGGGAACTGTTCTACTTTTCAAGAATCCTGAACCAAAAAGCAGCTTGTTCTGTGACAGATCTTCTAAACACAGTATTCGTTTTTGTCAACATGCCTGCAGTGACTCAAAGCTGGCATCAACAGAAAAAAAACAGCTGCCACTGTTCGATTAACACCACAGAATTCCAAAAGGACACACTGAATGTGTAAGAGCAAGAGTAGCAGTTGATTACCCAAGTCTTTGGGAATTTCTAGCAGTCCTAACTGTAGAGCATAACAATTTTATTTGCTCTGGTAAGAGAAACACATTTAGTTCTTCAGTAGCACAATTTAAAATAAACTCTCCAAAAATTAGTTCTCTGCTGTAGTCTTTCTATTTTAAGGCTTTAGAGGACACTCTTTCGTTGTTAAAAAAAAGTCAAAACATGTGCCATTGGAACCAGTCAAAGCAAAAAAAATGAAAAAATTAGGTTTCCCTTGCACAAGCAAAATAAATGTGAAAACTATCTACATCAAAACAGAAACAGTCAGAAAATGCTCTTCAAATACAGTTCAGTCTGATTATATTTCTAGCATGTTTTCACCAGTCAGCATGAATAGGGCCAAACTACATATTAGAAACAACTTTAATGGAAGCTATTTTTAAAGAGACTTTAAATGTGATTCATTAGCTCTGTTCAATGCTCTGCATAGGTTTGAAGACACTCACACTGTTCTCCTTACTGAAAACTTACATTATTACATTACTACTCAGTTTAAAAAACACTTGTGAGCGAATGATACTTGTTCACTCTGATAACCTCATCTAACACCAAGACATGGCAGGAAAGTGAAAAAAAAAAACACAAAACCCTGAAGTTTTATACATATATATATATGTGAAATACACACACACACCTTTTTCACTGGACCCTCTTATATATGGCTTGAGGTGAGACATCTTGATGGGTCTTTTCAACCTGGATCCTGTGGCATCCCTTAATATTGCACAGCCATTATCCGTGATATAATCTATAATACAAGGACCAACCCACTCCGACTGGAAACGACCATCTTTCCACCAGTTTTTTCTTTGCCTGAGGACTTCATGACCAACTTTAAGTCGAAGGGTATTTGGTTGCTTTGGCTTCCTTTTGACAGAGATTTTGTTTCTGATTTTCTGTTCATCTGAAGTGTTTTTCTCCACCTGCAGAGAGATACATATGAATTACATTTTCTTTTTCCAAAAGTAATCATGCATTTTCACAACATTGGTTGATAAAGCAGAAGCATAACATTAAGTGGTTTCAGATGTGTGTAACCGATAATATGTAGGGCTGGAGAGTTCTGAGGAAATTGATTGTATCTTCATAAATCAATAGTCCTTATGCAGTGGTTTTCAGTTTCCGTAGATACGGAGCCCTGTAAGTCAGATATGAATCTCTTGGCAGCAGGTCTCTTAAGGTACGCCCTCCAAATACAGATGAGAATTGTTACACGGGAATCTAGGGATCACAGGCAAAGGGGAAAAAAAAAAAAAAAAGGAACAAAAACAAACCCCAAAAAACCCAAAGCCCCACACTGCTTTAAAAGGTTAGTTAACCTTTACACTTCAAGCCTTTCCATCTTTTTTATCTTCAGTCTTCTTACTAGTAAAACTTCAATATAAAACATTTACCTGACAATCTGAGGTCTTCTCTTCTTCCAGTGCTTGACTGGCTTGTTTAGTTGCTTCAAATATTTTTGCAAACATACTGTACTCTCCTTCCACACATATATTCATTGGCTCAACAACATGTGGGTTACGATTAAACATTTGGAAATATGGGATGTTTTGATCTGGCTCCTATTTAAATGGGGAGCAAAAAGCAAGCAAATTTAGCATACAGCTTTGCAGATATTTTGCCGGACTTCAGCCAAAAGAGGAGAAACCTTCACATACCAAATTTGTCAAATTGAAAGCATAGGCAATAGCAGACAAATGTTCATCCCAATTATTTGGATGGTCAGTGCAGTATTTCTTAAGGAAAGCTTTGATTGTTTTGCATGTTCTTTCATTTATATCATCTGTCTGAGGATAAGACAATACAATTTGTTTCATTCCAAACAGTGCAAACAGTTCTTCATTTATCTTCAAAAGAAAAAGAAAACAATTACTGATGGTTTCCCTCTTCTGTATCACAGTTCAAGTAAGCAAACTCAGTTTTCCATCCCCTTTGTTGATATGATGGTGACTGAGCAAAAATCTTAAATACATATATATATTCCCACCAAAGGGTCCAGGATTGAGAGTGAGAGCTAAGGGAATCAGTATGGCTTAGGAGCCAGTAATCAACAGTTTCTAAACACATTTTGCCACTAACTCGATTTGTCATTTCCTCTGTATTGTAGTCTCATGATTTCATCATCTCTGCGAGGATCAAAGTCTGAAAAATCACTGTAGGCCAATGTCAAAAATACCTTTAGCTATGTGCTACACTGGACAATATGGATGAATGAAATACAGCATGTTGGAGTGTGAAAGCTTGTGCCAGTTCAACTGAGTTGACAAAACTTGCACTATGACTGTCAGGAAAACATTTTTTCCCATATTCAAAGACTAAAACCCTGGGAAACATTGCATAATGTCACAATTACAAGTAATTGGTTTGTCATTTTCTGTACGCGCTTTTTTTTTAATTAAAAAGTATTTACAGTCTTTTTCAAGAATGGTCTAAAATTCATATTTAATACAAGCGAAAAATGTATTTTTTCTTGAAAAAGAAAAAAAATAAACCAGCCATATAGATACTTGCCTGGTAAACAAGCTCCTTCCCTTGATCAATAGGCATTTTTTGAGGTGGCCCATATAAAAAAAATACATTTATGATTGCCTTAGAAATTTCAGCTGCTGAAGTGTCACGCAGTGGCAGGATAACAGTCCATCTTGTAAACAAATCTGTCATCGTTATGATGTACTTGTGGCTTCTGTTGGTAACATTAAAAGGTCCCATTAGGTCTATAGTGACTGCTGTCCAGGGGTACTCTGCTTTGATAGGGTGTGTTTTGGGTTCTGTGGTGGTTGTATTCTTTGCCACTTGGCAACGCCGGCAAGCATACACCTAAAAACCAGGGAAAATGCTATCATGCAAAAAATCAGGGGAAATGCTATCAATAAAAAGTTATGGTTTAAGACAATCAGCAGGATCATAAGTCTCCACTATTCCCCTGTAAGTTAGGTCAAACCAGGCAAAGCAAAACAAATTCATTTTATCATCTTTTGCATAATTATTTACCCTTAGATTTTTCAGCCCCAGCATAAAACAAAACAAAACCAAACAACAGTGAAACCCAGGAGAAGTACATGTGCAGGAATTCATAGCTGAACTCTCCCAATTCTGAAAGCACTATGGTCTTTCAAGTCCACAGTATAAATTTTAATATCTATTACCATCTGTAAATACTGAAAGAAGTACGAAGCAGCTGGGATGGAAATAAAGTCCCAATCATTCCCCTTTTGGTTCTACTGTGTATGCTGTGGTGGAAAAACACTGGCAGTGTACATACTCTTCCATGCATAACATGGATCAGCTTTATCTACAAAACAAAGCCCCTTTGTCCGTCCCTTTGTCCAAGTCTGAACTGAAAGCAAAGACTCATGTTACAGTTGCACATAAAACCAGAGTATTCAGATGATGCAGCAAGTGACAGCAACAGGCATTTGGCCTTAAAGGACATTCACATACAGTTTCCTCAAGGATCACATTCTGACTGGGGATCTTTCCCAAGCAGTGATTTGTTTAACTATATCCTGAACACACCTAATTGTAAGGCAGAGGCACCACATTCATATTGTTATCTGCCAGGAGCCCCTCTGGCCACATACCCTTGGAATGGTACACTGCACCCTAACAAAGATGTTAAAAGTCCTTGCAAGAGAAATATCTCTCAAAAACCAGATGTGCCCTTCATATTTAAAGACAATACGGTTCCCCACCACTCAGTAACATACTGATAGTAACAATATGCAAGTCACTTTGTCAGTAATAAGAAAAAAAAAAAAAAGAAAACACTATGCTTTACGAAGATCATTTACAATTTGATTGTAAGCTTACGTTTCCTCATCATGAAACGGTATGGGTACTTGCTGTATCAAAGCCATATGATTACAAAACATTTACAACAGGTTACATTAAAAAAATATCCTGTAGCTATGAGACCATACCCACTGCTTGACATCATTTGTTACAGAAGTCCAGTAGTAATTAGATTCCACTAAAGTCAGTGTCCTTGATATGCCATGATGAGTACCAGCAGCATTTTTGTGGCATTTCTCAAGCACATTTTTCTTCTCTTCATCTGAAACAATTACCAGGCGCATTTGTTTTCTGTCTTTTCCAACATAGAACAATTTATTTTCTGAAAGAAGAAAAGTACCAGCAATTTATATGCAATGCTTTATCTTTTGCTTAGTTTATTAAACTACTGGGCATGATTCAGTATAGAATTTATTAAATCAACTTCAATTCACTTCTGTGTAAATGTAGCTTTTTGTTTATAAACACTTCAATTATTTCCTCCAAAGAACCAATTGTTCACTTAATCTGGCCATGAGGCATTACAAGGGCAAGTCGGAATGCAAACAACATTCCCACAGGAAGCCTGACTGAAACACAAGCTAATGCTGGGGATTGGAAGGGGAGGTAGAACATGTTATGAGACTTACTGTTTTCTTGCCAGCAACCTGACATTGCTATTTGCAGCTTTAACTCCTTCCTGCCTTCTCTCTACATAGATTCAGCACATTTGATGGGATTGAGAGAGTACAGCAGACTACAAAGGCTCATATACCTCCTTGCAGGGATGCAATAAAGCTGGGAAAGGCTGAGAGGCTCTAAGGTGGCAGATGGCAAAGCCATTCTTGCACTTCTGCCCAGTCACATACAGCATCCTCCAGACCAGACCAAACATTCATTGTCTACAGCTGCAGAACTGGACTTCTCTTTCTGTAGTCCTTTGAATTATGGATTGCAATAGCTACATATTTTCACAGTATCTAGAATGAGGGTTGGCTTTTACATAGATATATAAATCCCTCCTGGAAATGACTAAAGCAGACTGAGTTCCCATTTCTGTAAACATCCTGTTATATATTAACAAGGGTTAAGGGGAGTGTTTGTTTTATAGAGGATATATATTAAAGTCACATGATACTACAGAGCAAAATCCCACTTTTTCTTTGTATCAGCAAATCTTCACCTAAAAATCTACTTTCAGAGCAGTCTGAGAGAATACCTTTACCTTTGAAAACAAATTTTTTGGCTGCTCTCCTGATTCCACTTCTTTCACCTGATAACGTTGTGGGATGATACTCCCCTGTTCGTTTGTAGTATGCAATCTGTTTCAGATGGAGTCCACCATTTTTTCCACTACGGACCATTGCTAACCTGACAAAATGCACAGTATTTGTTAGATTGAGCAACTGTCAGAGGCACACATCTTCAGTTTTTACTATTTTTTTTGTAGTTCAGAGGTATCCTGATAATGTAGCATCTAAGAGGATGCTACACCACCCACTGCACTGCTCTTGATATCCCCATGCTATCAACTTGAGCAATAAGGAACACCGCTTGACACACTGTTCTGTTCTAAGCAAAGTTGGTTTTGTCAACCTGTATTTTAAAACTTCCAAACAATGGGGACTTCCACTATATTCATTGGCCAGGGTGCATGAAAATGAGACCACAGAGAAAGAAATTGTTCTGCTGATTCTTAAACATTTGCATAGCTTTCAAATGCAGGCATGTTAGAGATCAGATTTGTTCAAAGAACGACCCTAGTTGGAAAAAACCACATAAGACAAACAGGAAAAAACAACTCCCCAGACAGAAACTGACAGAAATTTATTTTGTTCATTAATTCATCTGACAATTAGATCCTGAAGTCCCAAACCAGACTCCGCATGCATGGTAACAGGTCACTCTCTGACAAGGGCTGACTCCCCTGATCACATTAATAAACTGAAATGTCATTAGTAAAATGCAGCATTGGTACAGGAAAAGTTTGGGTCTAGCAAAAATAGCATTAAAATAATTAGCAATTAATGTCAAGCAGAAATATTCACAGGCAAAAAAATGCAGGATCTATGTGATTTCAGTTGTTTTGGTTTTTTTTCCAAACCTGCTCTGGCAACGATGAAGATGTAGATGGAATGACAGTTTGATCCTGCTCTAATTGATGTCTACAAGAGCAGAATCAGGCTTAGGATCTGCCATGTCATAATTTCTTAATGAATGCTGGTTATCCACAGCATTAAGCAAATTTCTTCCTTATCCTGCCAGTGTCCCAAGACTTGACAATATGACAACACACAGCCTGCTAAAAAGAGTAATTGGTGTGTGTGTGCCCTATCTGCTAAATGGCATATAATTATGGGGAAGTGAGAGTATGCAGTCACTGTGGAATCTATGTTAGCTCCTTATAAGGTGATGCTCTTTGAAAGCCAAATGTGTAAGTCAGGATGTTTATTTTTGAATTTATAGACTCTCACCTACCTTTACTATACTGGGGGTGGGAAGGAGGTAGATCTCTAAAGAGTGATTATGCTGAATTATCTTGGACTGAGCAGCCATCGAGTCTCAAAGGAAAAGGCACAAATAACTAAAGAGACCATTTTATACCTAGGATTTGAAATTTACTAAGGACACCGAAGTTTGAGCCAAGAAAGAAAGCAAGATATCTGTAAGCTTCCTGAACCTGGAGCTCCAGATGAGCTGCGTGCCTTTCTGGGAACGGTCAGATGGTGATGCCTTTGGATTACTAATTATGGACTATTAGTAAAATCACTCTATCAACTGCTGAAAACTGCTGAGAAGAATGTTCTACAATGGGATAATGTGAGTAAGGCCACATTCAAGAGACTCAAGGCATCTTTAATGAGAGCTCCAGCTTTGAGTTTACCTGACCCAACTAAGGTTTTTGAACTGTTAACACACAAGAGGCAACAAGTAGCCCTTGAAGTTCTGAACCAATTTTTAGGACCTGAACAGAGAGCTGTTGCTTATTTTTCCTAACAGCTAGACACCACTAGCTAAGGATGGCCAGGATGTCTAAGAGCAGTAGCTGCAACTGTGATATTGATTACTGAGGCCCAGAAATTGACTTTGGGTTAGAAAGTGACTTTGTATGCTCCTGTCCTGGTTTTGGCCAGGATAGCACT
Source organism: Strix uralensis (assembly GCF_047716275.1). Taxonomy (NCBI): domain Eukaryota; kingdom Metazoa; phylum Chordata; class Aves; order Strigiformes; family Strigidae; genus Strix; species Strix uralensis. Next base: position 61,881,327 of record NC_134012.1, on the reverse strand, counting down.
AACTTTCCTTGGGCTAAGAGGAAGCACAACTAGAGGGCAAGGCAGATTGATCACTGGAATATTTCATATCATGTGACATCATACTCAGTATATAAGGGGATGCGTGCTCTCTCATTTTTTTTGTGGTTTCAGTTTCCCAGTCAGTTGCAGGATTTCTGGTGCAGTCAGGATTGATGCTGGGGTTGGGCTGCGTACCGGTCACTGGTCAGAGAGACACTGCTGTATTTTACCCGGTTTGGACTTACTATTGTTACTGTTGTTTTCTTACTACCACTAATTTATTTTTTTTTAATTCAACCTATGAATTTCTTTTTTTTTTCTGTCCGTCCCTTATTTCACCGGGGAGGAGGAGAGGGTGGGTGGGAAGTAAAGGACTGGCCATGTGGCGATTGGCTACCGACTGAGTTCAAACCTCCACAGTCTTTTGGCAGCCAACCTGGGGTCAGCAGTTTGAGATAACAGATCGGGTCATAATGTTTATTGCTTGGCTCTTTAAAATTTTATCACCTCACTTGCCATATGTATTCCCCATGCTGTTGTTCACCTTCCGTGAGACTTTGGTTAAGATTTTGTTTTTGCTGTACTATGTAATGCTGATCTATGAGAAGATGCAGTCATATCCATCCCGGGGCTATTTACAACTGTATTTGAGAAATTCAGGAATTTCAAATATCCTTGGAATGTTGACATTAAAATGATAACATCTTACTGCTAGGAGCTAGTCTATTCCTGAATGTGGTTCAGGTTTTGTTTATGGTTAAGCAACTACCTAACAGTATCACTTCGAAACCTACCCCAAGGTTGGAGAATTATGAGTGACTGGGGGTATGGAGTAGAATGGGCAAGTACCTAGAACAGTGGGCACCTTCGGTGTATTGGAACTCCACTCCTGCACAGGTGCAGAATCCTGAACAACTAGTGGAATATTTGGAAAAAGTATGTTGTCACCCAGAGGTGTGCCTTCCAGAGAGGCACAGATCACTGCAACATGCTTACCGAGTGCTATTAAACTCTGTTCAGCACCCTCAAGAGGAAGAGAAGGGCTCTGCACCTGGTAACAAAGCAACAGAAACTGCAGCCACTACAAGCCCGAGGACAGGCGCTGCAGCTGAACCAGAGAACCAACCCATGACGGTGTCAGTTGCTCCCATACAGAAGAAGAAATACACAAGAAAATCCCCTCACAGTGTACAAGTGATGATGAACCAGGCCCATCGAGAACAGGAGGAGGAGTCAGAGACAGTGATAGTCACCCAATCTTTGTCCTTGAGTGAGTTGCGAGACATAAGAAAAGATTTCAGCCACCATCCAGATGAGCAACTCGTTACCTGGCTGCTCCGGTGCCGAGATAGTGAGGCCAGTGGCATGGAAATAGAGAGCAGGGAGGCCAGGCAGCTGGGATCCCTGTCTAGGGAAGGGGGCGTTGACAAAGCCATTGGAAAGGAAACACAAAAATCTTAGCCTCTGGAGGTGATTTCTGTCAGGTGTGAGAGAGAGGTATCCCTTCAAGGAAGATGTTGTATGTCATCCAAGTAAGTGGACCACTATGGAGAGAGGCATTCAATACTTGAGGGACCTAGCTGTGCGGGAGAGAGTTTACTATGACCCAGATAATGCACAGCTACCCACAGATCCAGATGAGGTCCAATGCACCGGGCCCATGTGGAGGAAGTTTGTACGGAGCACACCCTCATCATATGCCAATGAATTAGCAGTAATGGACTGGAGAAATGAAGAGTGACCAACAGTGGATGAACTGGCTCACTGACTATGACAATATGAAGGAAGTCTCTCTTTCCCCCTCCTCACAGCTGTGGAGAAACTACCTCAAGGTTTCCAGCAATTTGAAGAAGACATTTCCTACTCCCCCACCTACACGGACCAGAATCTCGGCTATCAGGAGCAGACGTTTCTCTACTCGAGAGAACCGGTACACACCACAGGGGAAGCTGTGGCATTGCCTGTGTGACTATGGAGAAGACATGAAGAAATGGGATGGAAAACCTACCTACCTCCTAGAAGAGCGGGTATGCGAGCTGGCAGGAAGAACAAGTACACAACGTGGTTCTTTTAGGAGAAATGCTGCTCTGGTTTGCAGTAATCAAGTGCCCAAACAGAGCAGAAACGTCGACTTTGCTCACAATCCTATGAGAAGAACTTCTGACTTGTATTCACAAGAAGTGAGTGATCAAGATGAGGCTGAAACCTGTGCACACCACACTAACCCAGTTGTCGTTAACGGGTATTATGATCAACATTAGAGGGGCCCAGACTCCAGCCAGGCAGAGGACAGGGACAACCAAGTTTACTGGACTGTGTGGATTCGATGGCCTGGCACATCTGACCCCCAGCAGTATAAGGCTCTAGTGGACACTGGTGCTCAAGGCACCCTAATGCCATCAAATTTTAAAGGGGCAGAACCCATTTGTATTTCAGGAGTGACAGGAGAGTCTCAACAGTTGACTGTATTGGAGACCAAGGTGAGCCTCCAATAGAGTGGAAAAGAGTGCAAAAACACCCCATTGTGACTGGCCCAGACGCTCCATGTATTCTTGGTATAGATTATCTCAGAAGAGGGTATTTTAAGGACCCAAAAGGGTATCGGTGGGCTTTTGGTATGGCTGCCTTGGAAACAGAAGGAATTAAACAGCTGTCTGTGTTACCTGGTCTCTCAGAGGATCCTTCTGTTGTGGGGTTGCTGAGGGTCGAAGAACAACGGGTGCCAGCTGCCACCACAACTGTGCACCGACAGCAATACCACAGCAATCGAGGCTCTGTAATCCCTATCCATAAACTGATTCATCAGCTAGAGAGCCAAAGAGTCATCAGCAAAGCTCCCCCTTTAACAGCCCCATATGGTCAGTGTGAAAGTCTAATGGAGAGTGGAGATTGACAGTGGACTATCGTGGCCTGAATGAAGTCACGCCACTGCTGAGTGCTGCTGTGCCAGACATGGTAGAACTTCAGTATGAACTAGAGTCGAAGGTGGCCAAGTGGTACACCACAATTGATATTGCCAACGCATTTTTCTCCATCCTTCTCTCTGGCAGCAGAATGCAGGCCACAGTTTGCTTTTACCTGGAGGGGTGTCCAATACACCTGGAATCGACTGCCCCAGGGGTGGAAACACAGCCCCACCATTTGACATGGACTGATCCACACTCCACTGGAACGGTGTGAAGCCCCAGAACACTTATGGTACATTGATGACATCATTTTGTGGGGTAATACTGCAGAAGAAGTTTTTGAGAAAGGGGAGAAAATCCAAATCCTTCTGAGAGCCGGTTTTGCCATAAGGCATGGTAAGGTCAAGGGACCTGCAGAAGAGATTCAGTTTTAGGAGTAAAATGGCAAGATGGACGTCATCAGATTCCAATGGAGGTGATTAATAAAATAACAGCTATGTCCCCACTGACTAACAGAAAGGAAACGCAAGCTTTCTTGGGTGTTGTGGGTTTCGTGAAACTGCAAATTCCAAATCACAGTCAGATTGTAAGCCCTCTCTGTTAGGTGACCCAGAAAAAGAATGATTTTATATGGGGCCCAGAACAACAACAAGCTTTTGAACAAGTTAAACAAGAAATCGTTCATGCAGTAGCCCTCAGACCAGTTCGGACAGGGCAAGATGTTAAAAATGTGCTCTACACTGCAGCCGGGAAGAATGGCCCTACCTGGAGTCTCCGGCAGAGAGCTCCTGGGGAGACTCGGGGTCGACCCCTGGGGTTTTGGAGTCGGGGATACAGAGGATCAGAAGACCACTATACTCCAATCGGAAAGGAGATACTGGCAGCATATGAAGGGGTCTGAGATGCTTCAGAGGTGATTGGGACTGAAGCACAGCTCCTCCTGGCTCCCCAACTGCCAGTGCTGGGCTGGGTGTTCAAAGGGAGTGTCCCCTCTACACACCATGCAGCTGATGTCACATGGAGTAAATGGGTCGCATTAATCACACAACAGGCTCAGATAGGGAGCCCCAGCTGTCCAGGAATATTGGAAGTGATCACAAATTGGCCAGAAAGCAAAGATTTTGGAATGACGCCAAACATGTGCGAAAAGCCCACCATATAATAAAGTACTAGATAATGAGAAGGGATATGCCCTGTTTACCAACAGGTCCTGTTGCATTGTGGGAAACCACCAAAGGTGGAAAGCAGCTGTGTGGAGCCCCACACAGCTGAAGCTGCTGAAGGAGAAGGTGGATAGATTCAGTTCTCAGAGGTGAAAGCCATCCAGCTGGCCTTGGATATCACTGAGCGAGAAAAGTGGCCAGTGCTCTACCTCTGTACTGACTCACGGATGGTGGCAAATGCGCTGTGGGGGTGGTTACAGCAGTGGAAATGGAGCAACTGGCAGCGCAGAGGCAAACCCGTCTGGGCTGCTGAATTATGGCAAGATATTGCTGCTTGGGGAGAGAATCTGGTTGTGAAAGTACACCATGTAGATGCTCATGTACCCAAGAACCAGGCCACTGAAAAACATCAGAACAACCAACAGGTTGCCAAGACTAAGGTGGCTCAAGCAGACCTGGACTGGCAACATAAGGGTGAACAATTTATGGCTCACTGGGCCCATGACTCCTCAGGCCATCAGGGAAGAGATGCAACATATAGATGGGCTTGTGATCGAGGGGTGGACTTAACCACAGATGCTATTGCACAGGTAATCCATGAATGTGAGACGTGCTACAATCAAGCAAGCCAAATGGTTAAAGCCCATCTGGTATGGAGGACGATGGTCAAAATATAAATATGGGGAGGCCTGGCAGATTGATTACATCACGCTCCCGCAAACTCAGCATGGCAAACACTATGTGCTTACAGTGGTGGAAGCAGCCACCAGTTGGTTACAAACTTATGCCTTGCCCCATGCCTCTGCCTGAAACACCATTTTAGGCCTTGAGGAGAAAGTCTTGTGGTGGCATGGCACGCCAGAAAGAATTGAGTCAGATAATGGGATACATTTCTGAAACAACCTCATAGACTCCTGGGCCAAAGAACATGGCATTGAGTGGATATATCACATTCCCTAACATGCACCAGCCTCTGGGAAAATGAAGCGATACAATGGATTGCTGAAAACTACACTGAGAGCAATGGGGGGTGGAACTTTCAAACACTGGGACATGCATTTAGCAAAAGCAACCCAGTTAGTCAATACGAGAGGATCTGCCAAGCAAGCTGGCCCTGCTCAATCAAACCTCCTACATACTGTGGATAGGGATAAAGCCCCAGTAGTGTGCATTAGGAATATACTGGGGAAGACCATCTGGGTTACTCCTGCATTGGGTAAAGGTAAACCCATGCATGGGATTACTTTTGCCCAAGGACCTGGGTGCACTTGGTGGGTAATGCAGAAGGATGGAGAAGTCCGATGTGTGCCTCAGGGAGATTTGATTTTAGGTGAGAATAGCCAATGAACCGAACTGTCAAATAACCCTGTTATTGCAATTGGTGCCCCGCAACATCCTCCTGCCACATCCAAAGCCTCCTGCTCCACCGACTGAGCCAACTCCACCTCATTCCTCCAGCCTTAGAGACTGCCATGACAGATGGACCCCAAAGTTATGGCCTAAATGAACTCAGCAAATAGTGGAAGCATGGTCCATAGACTAAGGGAATGATATCTGTGAGACCTAGGGAAAAAAGGGGTGGTGATTCCTTGGGATGTATTTGGAACCTGAGCATAATGTCAATGGTATGGAATAAGGGGTGGAGACTGTCCTGGTTTTGGCCAGGATGGAGTTAACTTTCCCTGAGTTGAGAGGGAGCACAGCTAGAGGGCCAGGTCCCGATCAGTCATTGGAATATTCCATATCATGTGACATCATGTTCAGTATATAAGGGGACATGTGCTCTCTCATTTTCAATTTCAGTTTTCCAGTCAGCAGCGGGATTTCTGGTGCAGTTCGCTGCTTGGGGCGGGCTATGTACCAGTTGTCGATTGGTGAGCCACTGCTGTATTTTACTTGGTTTGGACTTACTATTGTTTTCTTACTACCACTAAATTTTTAATTCAACCTACGTTTTTTTTTTTTGGTCCCTATCCTGTTTCACCCACAGGGGAGCAGGGTGGAGGGAAGTGAAAGAAAGGCCACGTGGTGATTGGCTACTGGCTGAGTTCAAACCTTGACAGCTCCTCATTCAGTACTGGCAGTACTGGAATAAAAGAGGGGAACATTGTCTATCTCTGATCTGAATGTTGAAGCATCGGATTGCCTTATTAGAACAGGATGATGTGAACTTGAAAACAACTGCCATTGTTAATCCAGCTATATTTTTATCCTCTTCAACTCCAGAAGGCATTCCTAAACATGACTGTCTGCAAACCATCGATGAAGTCTGTTCCAGCCAGAAGGATTTAAAAGAACAACCACTTTTGGATGCAAACTAGGACTTACATAGTGATGGAAGCACTTTCATACAGAATGGAATGAGGAAAAAAGGATACACCATGGTTACAACAGACACTATTATAGACGCACAGGTGCTGCCCTCAAATGTCTCTGCACAGAAGGCTGAGCTTATAGCCTTGACCAGAGCATTGGAATTAAGTCAAGGAAAGAAAGTAAATGTGTGGGCAGACTCAACAGTATGCTTTTAGCGTGATACAAGCTCATGGGGCTATTTGGAAAGGAAGAGGACTTTGACCTCCCAAGGAAGCGAAATAAAACATGCAAGACAACTTCTGAAATTACTGGAAGCCATCAGCTACCTGCGCAAGTGGCAGTTATGCACTGTAAAGCTCATCAGAAAGGAGATAATAATGCTGCCGTGCGAGGAAATCAATTAGCTGACAAAGTAGCAAACAATGCAGCCAAAGCAAAAATTCCATCTTATATTCCTGAAAAAATACCAAGGATATTGCACCAAACCCTGCGTTATGAAGAACATGATAGAAAATTTATTAGTGATTTGGGGGCAAAGGAACAGAAAGACGGCTGGGCAGTAACCCCTCAAAGGCAAATAATACTCACCCCTAGTCTACTGAGAGAGGTGGCTGCAGAAGACCACGAAGCCACTCATTGGGAACAGAAAGACTGATCATCCTGGTTTTGGCCAGGACAGAGTTAACTTTCCATGGGCTGAGAGGGAGCACAGCTGGAGGGCTGAGTCCCGACTGATCAGGGGTGCTCTCTCAGGGGGTTGTTTTCAGTTTCCACATCAGCTGGGCAGGATTCCCTGGTGGGTCAAGATCACTGCTGGGGATGGGCTCTGTACCGGTCACTGCTCTGTGAGCCACTACTGCATTTTACCCGTTTTGGACTACTATCATTACTGTTGTTCTTCTGCTAAGTAAATTTTTGTTATTTAACTTACATATTTTTTTTTTTTTGTTCCTCCCCTATTTCACAGGGTGGGGGGGAGGAGTAAACAACTGGCCACATGGCCATTTGCTACCAGCTGAGTTCAAACCACAACACTAATTAAACATTTAAGGAAGACCTTACTTAGCAGATACATGGCAGAGACTGTAAAATCAGTAGTTGAAAAATGTGAGATCTGTCAAGCAAATAATCCTAACACAGGTAAGAGTAATTGTAGAGATAACAAAACCAGGAATAACCCCAGGGGAATATTGGTAAATAGACTTTACTGAACTACCAGGGACAGAAGGTTATAAATATCTCCTAGTCTTGGTGGACACAACTAGTGGATGGCCAGAGGCCTACCCCTGTGGCACGTGAGGTATTAAAACAAATGCTAAACCAAATATTACCGTGGTTCAGTGTACCAGCAGGTATGTCTTCAGATATGAGTCCCCATTTTGTTGCAGAAGTGGTTAAAAAAGGTGGGAGAATATCTAGGAGTGAGTTAAAGACAATAGTGAGTATGTCAGCAACATTAGAAATTACTACAAACGAAACCTCAGATGCAATACAAGCTTTGAAAACAGAAGTCTCTAGTCTGTCTCAAGTAGTCTTGCAAAACAGAATAGCTTTAGATATGCTATTAGCCTCCCAAAGCAGAGTGTGCACCGTTGTAAATACTAGCTGTTGCATGTACGTTGACCAACCAGGTAGAATAAAGACTGATCTGACCAAAATTTGGCAACAAATGAAAATCCCACATCAGATTACCAGACACATCATGGGGTTTTGAGGAATTATAGCATAAATTCATCTCTTAGTTACCATATTGAACATGGTTGAAAAGTTTGTTTATAATTATCATAGTGATGATCCATTGATGTGTTTTAGTGTGTACCATGACTTAATGTAACTCTTGTTAGGATTAAACATGGAAATTGATATGGAATGAGACTTACAGGATATTACATTATCCTGTCTCAAAGTGGGGGAAAGTCTCAAAGGGGGGGAAATGTAAGTCAAAACATCTCGCTAACACTTTTGTCTTGCTTTTTTGTCTTGCTAAACATTTTTTACTAAGAAAAAAGTAGGTCAGTGTCAATGTAGTTTCTGGTATGTCCAGACATAGCTGAAGGTTGGTGTTTTTGTGAAGAAAGGGGGTTGAAGATAAGACAGTAATAAATAAGACAGTCAGGACCTATTCTTGAAGATAACAGGAACAAGGATGGGACAATTAAAAAAACCAGCTCAAGATACAACACAGGTGCACAACACCTCCTAAACAGACCTTTGTGAGCATGCATGAGCACTGAGGTCAACCAGCAGACATGGTGAGAAAGACTACCAACGACCACCAGGGACCCCTCAAGACCACCACCCAGCAAGAAAGCACATGCGTAATTAGGATGCAGATATTTTAATTAGTTCCAGGAAGTCTAATGCATATGTAACTCCTTTATTGGAAAAGTTATGAATATGTATAATCTCACTGTATATTACCTGCCACTTACAGATCTGGGGTGCACTCACTTTTTGCAAAGCTATTCACCTGTGTGCCCAGTGCTGCAATAAATAATGCCTGCTTTCTAAAACTACAAAACGAGTCTTAGAGAGTGCCTCTACCAGCTTTTATGGTAACAATTATGCCTGCTTTTATTTACTCCATTCCTCACAGAAAATAAAATGCTGTATGTTATTTATAGAACATCATATTCTACATATAGAGCTGGGCTAAACATTGCTGTGTTATCAGTGTCAAACGCATGCCAGGAACTTCACATTCAAACAGTAACAAGACCTTTGCCCCGCTGAATACTTCATTTTGCACAACCTAGAGCTGGCTATCAAAAACAGCCAAGTCTCTTGTCATACAACATTACTGTTATAAATTAAAATTCATGTACCTGAGAGAACTGGCACAGATAAACTTTTTACCACTACAGACCTGTCTGTGAGGAAAGAGGGTGTTTCAGGAGTGGAGCAAGAACAGAGTAGTTTCTAGAATCTTGACTGGCACAGCAGTTTCTGGTAAATTTACATCTGATAGCACAAGCCAAAGCAACCCACTGAGTGGGTAAATTGGATAACAGCAGAAAGGAAGGTGAGGCTACCATAATAAAATTTGTGTTTCTGTTTTAAAGAAGTTGATTAACTAGCATTTCTGACAGTAAAAGAGTACTGGTGAAAAGCTATTAAAATATCCTATCCTCCAGGAGCATGCATTCAAGCTTCACTCAGGGCTCTCCTGAAGGCCAGTCCTGCAGTTACCCAAGCATGACTGGAAGTCAAAACTAGCCAGCTACGATTTATCCCTTAACCACTGGGATGATGGACCATTTTGGCTTGACACACTTTCACACATGGCAAGAAAAGATGTTCCAGAACAATCTTTAATCTTCCAGTACTCTTTGCATGTTAAAACTCTTGTCCGAAACAGTGATTATTCTCCATACAGTAAATGGTTACTTATTCTACCAAAATGAAGTTGCACAGCAATAAGAAACCTGTGTAGGACCACAGCTCATACTTCAGCTAAACAGAAATTCTATCCTCATTCCTACAATGGCAGTTTCTACTATAAAAGTTTTCAGAGTGTACACAAACCAATGAAGAAAGAATCCATTACGTAGTATCCATATACATTTAATGTATTTAGTAGGATACTGATCTGTTAGGTAATTCAAATAGTCTGCTGGATTGCTGCCTAAGAATGCCCAAAATTAAGTGAGCTTCCTTCCTGGATATTTAGTTCCCTATGTCCCTACTTGTTTTTCCCACAATACCTAATTTACTTTATTTGGCCTATTCTTAAAAAAACCCCTCAAAATAAAAAATTATAAAATCCTCTGGTTTTGTTATTTAGAATAAACCATATTACTTCAGATAATTTACATGCTTTCTCTAACAATACTGATAATGTATCTAGTAGTCTGTAAAAATCAAAGACTTTTACAATCAGTAACCAATTCTTAATACCTTGGAAGCTGGAAAGAATGCACTGCTTTACAGTCAAGGAAAGTATTTCGGCAAAGAGAATGGAACTTCCATATAACCAGGGCTCTTTTTGCTTTAGTGTTAGCCAAGAGTCATACTGAAACAAAGAGCTTCACTCAACAGTCAGAATTGAGTATAACTGTTCAGCAGTTATTCTTTATTCACAGCGCTGGGCAGCACTGGGGATCGCTCCACCACAAGTGCCGCACTTACTAACAAAACACTCTGACTAATATACACAAAAAGCATACATATGCATTAGATTTCTTAGAAAAGGCAGTCTTATGCTAATGGGTTCTTAGAGTTCATTTACATAGTCTAAGCATGCATAGTAAAAATAGAGTGAGGGTCTTCTCCCCTCCTAAGGGGTCCCCACAGCCTTTTGCACACTGTCCGTTAGTGAACTTTAGGTCTCTAGTGTCCATATATGGTCAGAGAGTTACTTCATCCGTCCTTCAGTTCCTGTTTGTTCCTCCAGCTTCCAGTCACTTATCTTGATACTGGCATCTTCTTAGGCACTTGTTTTCTTCAGGTGTCTGCTATTAGGGATGTACTCAGGGAGTTTTTCAGACTATCCAAGGTCTGTCTTATGTTTACTAGGCAAGGAGTTAAAGCTTTTAAAACATCTTATAAGTGGGTAACTGGGTAATGACTGCAGAGGGTAGTTAGGAAAAAGCATAAATGAAATTATATACATTACAGTAAAATACAGGAAAAACACAGGAAAAATAAAAGCTAGTAAAACACAAGTGATGTCTAATGTTAAAACTAAATGTCCTACTTCACAGATCCCTGTACATTAGCAATTTCAAGTATACTGGTAGCAACTTCCCTTTAATACCTACTAATACTTAAAACTATTTCACTTTTTAATGCCCATTTTTCCCCCCCACACAATCACAATTCTAACTGAAAAACATTTCTAGTCCAGCTTTTGAGTACTTCCCCTATCTATATCTGCACTTCCTACCAGAAAGAACTCCCATGGAGCACTGAATACATCTTTTCTAACCAAAGTGCTTATAGGAGCCTGGAAAAAAGACGGATACACTCGCCTATCCCTCCCCGGCTTTTGCAAGCCTAAGCCATTTTTGTCAGAGACTATTGCCATTTCAGAACACCCTCATTTCTTAGGTATCTCTACCTTCAAGCCTGACACCCCCTAACATGCTGTTAGCACCGTTAGACCACACAGAGGCCTGTTATGATGAAAGCTGCACTGCAGATGACCACAGTGCCGCCTTGGAGGCACAGGCAAGTAAATTAAGCCACTGCCCTAACCCCTGGCTACCGCCTCACAAATACCCCTTTATTGTTTACTGCGAGCACTACACAAGGACAGAAGAGAAAAGCAGGCATTGTTCCTGCAGGACAGGCAGAGGGCCAGGGCAGGGGCCAGCAGAGCTGAGAGAGTAGGTACGCTAAGCCAAGGGCTTATCACCCAGGTTAGCGTCAGCCGTACCCCCCAAAAGCGTTTCTTCCAGGGAACGAGTCTCGTCCGCCCTCAGCATCCTCCGGTGCGGCCACGCCACACCGCCAAGGCCGCGCCCCAGCCCTGTTCCCGCCTGCCGTCAAGACTAAGGCGCCGCAACCGAGCGGCCGCCCGCAGCAGCCCTGCCCGCGCAGTGCACGCTGGGAGCAGTAGTCCCGAGCCGCCGCTCTCCGGCGCGCCGGTCCGCGCGGCAAGCCTCGCGCATGCACGAAGCGACGCGGACGCGATCTTTTTCCTCCCCCCCCTTCCCCGCCGCCGATCCCCACCCCCTCCTCTCGGCTCCCCGGCGAGGCTGTTGGCACGTCGGGCGCTGCGGAGAGCCGCCGGGCCCTGGGCACGCACCTGCTCCAGCAGAGGTATCGGCATGGCCTGTCCCAGGGGCCGCGGACCGCTAACCTGACCTTCTCCCGGCCAGTTAAGCACAATGACGGCCCTGGCGCCCCGAGACTTATATGGCGCCCCCGGAAGTGGCGGGAGGGTGGGGGCGGGCCGGCCGCCGCGGAGGGGGCGGGGCGGTCCGCGCGGTGGCAGACGGCGGCGGCGCCTCCTCAATGGGACGCGGGGGCGCAGGCGGCGCCACGTGTGGTGGCGCCACGCGCAGGTGAGGCAGTTTCTCCCCGGTGCCGCTCGGGCCCCCTTCCTTCCCCTCAGTCGTCCCCTGGATGGCCCGGGGGATGTGGAGGGTGCGGGCTGGATCGACCCCGCCGGCGGCGCCCTCATTTTAGGCGGGGGGCGGTGGATTGCGGTGGGGCGGGTCGCCGCCTCGGGCTGCGACCTGGGGACCGGCGGCGGTTGCCGCTATCCCGCGCATGCGGCGCTTCCGTACCCTGCCTCCGCACGAGGAGCTGGCGCCCGCCCATTCCTGCCCTGGTACGGCAGCTCCCCTGGTAGCGGGTGGAGGGGCGGCGCCCGGGGCCAGGCGCGCCGCGGACTGTAGCCTGGGCTCCCCCGGGCGGTGTTGGCGGCTCGGCGTGGCGGGCTTGGCCACGGTGGAGGGGTGGCCGCCACAGGCTGGCTGGCTCCGCAGCGAGCGACAGATCCCGTGACAAACGGAGTCGGGTCAGCGGGCAGCTTACTGCTGTGGTGGGAGCGCTTCGCCGGATCCGTCCCCGCTACCCGGTGTCAGGATGGGCAAAACCCTTTTAGTTCTCTTTGTCTTTCCGCGGACCTAAAACGTGCTGTTCAGTAAGATGCAGTCATCCGTAAAACATGGTGAGCATGGCCAATAAGCACATCTAGCTTTTTGCATCATTTTGTGGTTTATTCTGTTATCGGAAACAGTTTTACTGAAATAGCAGTGATGTGAGTTTGCAGTGTGGTGTGCTGTCAGAAAGGCAGGTGATGCTTTTTGGTACAAAGAAGTACATGGGGTGAAAGGCAGTGTTCCTAACTGGCAGGACATGACATCTCTTAAACTACTGGATTTTGGGCACTCTGTTAACATCCCAAAAACTGATGATAAATTCAGTGTAAAATTAGCTGGGCAAGAGAGATTGCTATCTACATTGTAATTAAGCTAGGAAAGAAAAGTAGCCAGCAGTCCTAGAGCTGAGAATCAGTTACACCTAGTAACCAGAAAACAACCTGCTGGGACCTGAGATGGAAGAGATTGTATAGAGTGGCCTGTGTAACATTTCTCTTTGTTCTAGTGGTGTTTTCTTGAACCTGGGGACTTTACTGAGTATTGGTAAGCTTTGAATATGCTGGGTTTTTGACTCTTTTATTGTTCCCCTGTAGTAGTTGATTTTGTAGTTAGCCACTCACCTCACACAAGCAGGAAGACAGGGAGATCAATATCACAGCCCCAGTGGAAGAAGTGGTTTCCTTTCTCATCCAAACCAGTTCTACCTCGTGCCCTAAGCTGAAAAGCTACTCTTTGAGTTTTAAGGTAGTTCTGCATTATGTTGCATCTTTCTTTCCAAGTGTTGTTTCCAATCATCTATTTATGCTGCTCTGTTTCCATCTTTTCTGCATCATTTTTTTTTTTCTAGTAGCGAGCCAAACTTTTTTTTGCCTGGGGTATCAAAATTCCCATAGAATCTTCCTTTGTTTTGGTGAACAAGTTTTGATTCAACCAATAACAAAACTATTCTTGCTACGTAGAACTGGTTTTGGCATAAGGATTTGACTGATGTAATATACCTCTTCTGTGGTTCGGTATGTAAGAAATACAAATTTTTATACTGGTTGGTTGGCTGATTCTTTCTGTGGAAGAGAGTTTCATCCTTCTGGCATTTGTGGTTAAAACACACCAGGCCTCCATAGGCTGAGCCTAATGAACTTTGGTACAGAATTTTTTGCAAAAACTTTCTCATCTTTGCGAAAACTTTTTCACCTCTACAAAGTTGAAGTAACAAATTCTTTGTGAGAATATGGTGAAGCTGTTTTGACATCTTTGGGATCTCTAAACGTTCGTAAGCTAGCCTTTCTTGAAACATTCAAGCTTACCACAAAAATAAATGTCTTCATGTGATGTGTTCGACAAGGTTTAATTTAGAAAGGAACTTGGAGGTTAATGAATGTGAAGGTTATCTGTTCTGTGGCTGTGTGGGAGACACTTGTAACACATGCCAGATGTCAGTTTGTAGTAGTCGGTTTGCTAGTTTAGGGAAGACAGTGATATTTACCAGGCAGGTATTTCTGGACTTTTATGGTTGTTCTGACACTTTTCTTGAAGGATGGTTGTCTCTGTAGAGACGGACAAAACGACACACATTCACATGGGTGAACAAGCAGCTAGCTTTTTTATTACTACATGCATTTTTATATATTTCAGGTGCCAGAGTGTTACAATATAATTGGTCAAAAAGTTGTTTTTAACATTCTCATTGGATAACCTTTATCAGTTTCCTCCCTGCTTGTTTCATCCTGCTATGTAGTCAGCAGCTCCTTGAAAGTTATTTGCTTTAAGCATAGCTTCCTTATCTCAAGGGTACACCGGAATCTTGTCAACGTCAAACTCTTCTTCAATCAGGTTGTCGGCAGACCAGCTGCCATCCCCAACAGATGGTAATGGTTCATTTTGCAGTTTATACTCTATGACTGCTAAAGAGTTGAAAGATGCCCTGTGATAGTGCAGTGTTTGGGGCTAAAACTCGAGTTTTAGCAAATGTCATTACATGTGCTGAAAAGTCACATTTCTGCTGGTGAGATATTGGGGGAAAATAAGTTCTGCAAGCAAATAATTTGATAAGGGAAAGATGCATTGAAAATTACTTCACTTTAAGTTTGGTAATTCTAAATGACTGGAAATATTTTGCTTACCTAACTGTATAATTACTAGAAAATAAAAGCATAACAGTTGTGTTTTAAAACTAGAAATCTCATTCATCAACAACCTAAAAAGCATGTTTTTCTTTGCTGCAAAGCTGGCTTCTTACTAGAATCCTGGTTCTCATGGCATGGTAGAGCTCTTAAATTTTTAGTCCCCTGGGCTAAGCTACTGTAATATGGATGGTCAGATTGAAATCCTACTTTAGGCACAAACATTTAGGTGGCACAGTTCTTGGAAAATAAGTCAGGTCCCTGAGAGAAGATTTAGGCAGCTGCAGTTAGCTGGCTAGCCTAGCTATATAGTATTTCAAGAAATTTATGTGCCCCAGTAGGTAACACTGATGAGAGTTGTTTCCAGTAGGAAATGCCAGTAAGGTGGGTATTTCTGGATTCCTGCTGCTTGAGAGTGTAGATGTCTCACTGATAAGATTTTGCACATTAAGTATCTGCCTTTTGCTTGGAATCCAGAGCAGCGAGCTCTCTCCTGTAAGAAGAAACCCAGTTGCCACCTTTAGAGAAAACTAGTGGCATAAGGGGAAAGCGAAATTGGATTATGGTAGCATAGTGGTTAGAACGCTTGAATGGTACAGAGCAAATAATGGTTTTGTTCCCTCCTGGCTCAGTGGTTTCAAGTTTGTCAGAAAAATGTCCTAACCACCAAGCTGGAAAAAGTCTGGGTAAAAGCACCTGTGCATATACTTTACTGATGAAGATGTAGTGCAGGTAACAGTGCAATAGTTTTTTGTCCAGGAAACACATTTGAAGCACTGTGGTGGGTTGACCTTGGCTGGCCACCAGGTGCCTGCCAAGCCACTCTATCACTCCCATCAGCAGGGCAGTGGGAGAAAATATGACAGCAAGCTCATCTGTCAAGATAAGGACAAGGAGTTCACTCACCAACTACTGTCATGAGCAAAACAAACTCAATTTGGGGAAATTAATTTATTGCCAGTTAAACAGAGTGGGATAATGAGAAATAAGAAAAAAATTACAAACACTCTTCCCCCACCCCTCCTTTCTTCTCAGGCTCAACTTCACTCCCAACTCTTCTACCTCATCCCCCCAAGCAGCACAGGAGAATGGGGACTGTGGTTAGTTCATCGTGCTTTTTCTCTTCTGCTTCTTCTTCCTCATACACTTCTGCTGCTCCAGCATGGGGTCCCTCCCACAGGAAAGAGTCCTTCATGAACTGCTCCAGTGTGGGTCCTTTCCATGGGCTGCAGTTCTTAGAATAGCATATTTCAGTTGGAAGGGACCTACAATGACCATCTCATCCAACTGCCTGACCAATTCAGGGCTGACCAAAAGTTAAAGCATGTTAAGGGCGTTGTCCAAATGCCCCTTAAACACTGACAGGCTTGGGGCATTGACCACCTCTCTAGGAAGCCTGATCCAGTGTTTGACTGCCCTCTTGGTAAAGAAATGCTTCCTAATGCCAGGTCAAGCTCCCCTGGTACAGCTTTGAACCATTGTCACATGTTTTATCACTGGATCCCAGGAAGAAGAGATCAGCACCTCCCTCTCCACTACCTGGGTTACAAGAATGGGAATCTTGCATGATACCACTACAAGCAATTATTCGTGAACTGCTCCAGCGTGGGTCCTTTCCACGGGCTGCAGCCCTTCAGGAACAGACGCTCCAGCATGGGTCCCCTGCGGGGTCACAAGTCCTGCCAGAAAACCTGCTGTTGGATGGGGTCCTCCCCACAAGCCGCAGCTTCTGCCAGGAGCTCCAGCATGGCCTCTCTTTGGGCTGCAGCATCATCTACCTGCTCTGGCGTGGGGTCCTCCATGGGTTTCAGGGTGGCTGTCTGTTCTGCTGTGGACCTCCAAGGGCTGCAGGGGCACAACCTGCTTTACCATGATCTCCATGGGCTGCAGGGGAATCTCTGGTGCCTGGAGCACTTCCTCCCCCTCCTTCTTCACTGACCTTGGTGTCTGCAGGGCTGTTTAACATTTTCTCACTCCTCTCTCTCAGCTGCTAGGCAGTGTTTTCTAGCCTTTCTTAAATATGTTATTGCAGAGGCACCACAATCATCACTGGTGCACTCAGCTTTGGGCAGCAGAAGGTCCATCTTTGAGTTGGCTGGAACTGACTCTGTACAACATGGGGACAGCTTCTGGTGTCTTCTCATAGAAGCCACCCCTGCAGCCCTCCCCAGTACCAAAGCCTTGCCACATAAACCCAATACTAAAAGCACTTAACCTGGCAAGGAAGACTCCCCCCTCCACTTCATTCTTCAGAATGCTTCTTCAGGTCTCAGAGGAGTGAAACTGAAAGGTGAATAGTCTGCTTTGGAATGGGAGCTGCTATAATTTTTCTAGTAGAGTAATGCATAAAGTAGTACTTAGTAATTCTTTTGGACCACAAAATATTTGCAGTGTTTCTGCAAACAGAATTTAGCATGTTCACAATTGTCATTTGGCATAGATTATGGCTCTTCATCTGACAGTCTGAGAGCTGTGCTTTGCTTATAGTCATAACCAAGTGACTGGCTAAAATCAAATATAGGCCACTCTTCATTTTCTCTTTTGTGAGGTTCTTGTCATGTCATCGCTTCCTGACAGATTTTGGAGACTGCCCTACCCCATTGCCTGTAACGGAGGAGATTGGGATTAGCAGGTAGAGCTAGTAGTGGTAACACATCAGACTGGGAGTCTAGACAGGACAAAAAGGTTCAGGGTTCTTGGTGTGGGGAGAGGAAGGTAGTAAAGGCGTGGCTATCCCTGTGCTGGAGTTCAGTGGAACAAGTTGTGGTGGAATCCTGGGAGAATCTGGGAGGAGAGTGAATGGGTTGCAGCCTCCTGGTTGGAGCAGATGAAGTCAGCTGCTTTTGAATGGAGTAGAAGGAGAGAGAAGGATTGGTTTTATATTACTGAATCCCTGTGTGGGTGCCTACCCCTTTTTGCCCATGCCACACTGGCTGCCAGTGGAGAGGGGAACGTGCAGTGGTATGCCCTGCTGCCTTATGATACTTTGCAGATTACTTATCTTGATTTGGGAGGTGGGGGGAGAAGAGCAGACTAAATCTTGCATCTGATTTCCTGTGAAAATACTTACAGAATGAAAGGGAAACTTTGGAAAAGCCTGTATTGATGAGTAGGTTACTTATGATAGGGGAAGATGTTAGCATATTGTGAAATCTAAAGATTGATTTTAGTTTAATGCAAGATCATAGCAGGTGACTTAGTATCTGTAGTTACATCTTTTGCCACCTTTTCTAGCCTATTTATTTCCTTTTCTTTTGTACATCAGCACAATTCCTTGCCTTGTGTTATTGAGCAGAGCTGGGTTTCAGAACATGGTGATAAACTTCTTAAGGCTGTTGTTGAAGTTTGTATTTGATGAGGAGAGCTAAAGGCTTTTCTCAGTTTCATGTTTCTTAACCAACCTGTTATACCACCAGACCTTGTAAATTCAAGTAACTATTGGAAACCTTTATATTTTCTGTAATTATTGTTTCATTTGGTTTGGTTTGAGTTTTGTTTTTTTTTGTTGTTGTACACAGAGTATTATCAGGCTAAAACTGTAATATTCTTTGTGGTTGAGGGATAGTGGGATAGAGCTGCTCTACATCTTTTTCTAGATTTAGTCCATCTCAGTAATGGACTGACAGCTGCTACTCACCACCCAGGATGTGTGGTAGAACAGAACAACGACTGTGTAAATATTAATGTTTTGTATTACTGACTATATGACACAGTAGACATTGAATATTTAAGTAAATTGGAGAGGATATTTGCTGTGTAAGGTACAGCAATAAGCAAGTTATGTATGGTTTGCTCACCGTGTTGTCTTCAGCAGCTTCTGTGTCTTGACATCCTTTCACTTTTTCCTGCTTTTTGCCTGTCCTGTCTCCTTTCTCTTCCTGGTCATCTGTCAGACCTGAGGAAATGTTATTCTTGAGCATGGGCCTTGTTAGTAGTTCTAGAGTGTCACATTTATATCTGAAGTATTACAAAGTTTCTTTGAATCACCTGTAGAAAGGTGTTACACATCCACACAGAGCGCTCAGGATCACAGTCACTGCTGTCAGCTCTCTCAGAGTTCAGACTCCGCTGATTCTTCTTCCTGTCTCCCATTGCTTCCCCCTCGCCGCCTCCCCATACTTTCTGCTCCACCAGCCACCCACAAACTGGCTGTCTTTGGTGGTTTGTTACATCATAAATCATGTTGCAGGATTGGATTTTAAAGCGGATAAAATGCCTTAGCAGGAGTGAGGCATTTTTGCTGTTAAATGTACTGTTAATGAAAATGTTAGGTATAGTGGCTCTAGCAGGAAGATGTTGAAAGCTTTTTGTCATCTCACTGAGACTACCTGAAGAATCGATATTAAAAATCATATGGGTTTTAACTACTTAATTTGAATTGGAGGAAGCTGGTAATGGACACAGTTTGAATATGCCTACACAGGTAAGAACTGAAACTTTAGAAGAACAATATGGGGGGAAGGTTCAGGGAAGTGGGTTGTTTTCTTATTGTTATGTATATATATATGTACAGAATCATGTAACAGATGAGCACGACTTACACTTCTTGTACAGTTACCTGGTTGTGAAATTCCACAATAAAATTGTCACAGTGTTTTGTAGTTGTTTTGTTATAATGACATTTCCTAAAGTTATTTTCCTGAGTGGGTCATGATTTCGAAATGTTTTATAGCTATTTAATGTATGATGTGTTTGGTTTTTTTCTTGAGATAATAGATGATAAGCATTTTTACTCTTTTTTTTTTTTTTTCCCATTGGTTTCCATTAGAGTGCAGTAGAGGCCATGTATATTTGTTCTTCTGATAGCTATAGCAACACAGAAGAAAACCTGGTGAAATGCTGTATTTATACAGGAGTTGTGTATGTTTTTATTGGTATTTGGAACATGGCTGTTAAAACTTTGAGCCCCTTTTACATTGCTGATATATTGAGTTGCTGACAGTTACTGGAATGCTAACCTTTATGGTCTAAGTACATATGGGAAACAACAGGGCTGGATTCTTGAACTGCTAAAACGTGGAATGGGGACAGGAAATCTGTTTGTGGGAATATCTGTTAACACTTAGTGAGGACTATGTTTTGGTTTATTCTTTTAGAATATACTTGTGGAAGTGGAGAAATACTCTGTTAGAAAAAAAGGCTGTAGTTCGCCACTGGAATGAACACCACATTGGGGTGCTAAACAGACTACCCATATCTGTGATTCAAATACAGCTCTATTTGTATGTTAATGTTAAGTTTGTCTATGTGTACTTTTATATATTTAGAATGTTATTTTGTATACCTTCCTCTAGTAAGCGATAATCATATCAGTTAAGGATTTTTACTTCTCTTTTGCAGTGCAACATCTAACTTACTAGGGAAAAACTGAGATGAGTTTATCTTAAGATAAAAATGTAAAATTGGCAGATTTACTGTTTTCTTTAAAAATTTTCTTTTCTTTTTTTTTTTTTTTTTTTTTTGGCCAAGACGTATCATGTGGTGGTCATGAATAGGAAGTTTTAGGACATGTGGAATGAATAGGCCATACATTTGGTTGGAAGTCCTTTTCAGAAACAACACTGTTAGTTAAATTGTATTTTTCAAAATTAGCAGAGATTTTTTTTTAATCTGTGAGCTGTAAAACAGAAGCCTTGTGTAACAGCTGAGGTTTGAAGGGAACGGTCTAATTATTTTTACCTAGAAAGGTCATTGCATGGTAGGAGATTGTTGCCTGGATATTCTTGATGCTCTTTGGAAATGGGTCAGTGTATATTGCAACACGAAGCTTTGGAGTTTTTTCTTGCTTACATTGTAATCTTCCATGGTTGAGGCACGCACGTAATCTGATCTTCGCTGTGTGATGAGGTTTATGCTCATGCATCAAGTATGAGAGGATCTAACGTAGAGCTTCTCTGCCCCTATATCGCTGCATCTGCTCACTTCGTAATACAGAAGAATGGTACTGGGAAGAGTCTTTCCTGCTCCAGGGGCAGCAAGATGGAATGCTGCATAGGGCACTCTGTGTTAGAAGTTTCTCCCATCAGCATTGACAGTACTTCTGCAGCAGGGAGACAGCTTCATCTTCTTGGTCTGCCATTTATTTCTCCTTGGTGTACAACTTGAACCATGTTTTTATCCAAGCATGGTCTTACTGTGGTTTTGATGTCAGATAACTGTAGATGTTTTTAGGAGACTTGTATAAGTTGTTCAGTGTAGTTGCAGTCACTCTCATATTTCGCTTTCCATGTCTCTTTTGTTGGACTCTTATTTCACACACTACAAGAAAGAAGGGGATTCCTCAGTTTTTATAGTAGCCAAAGCATTTAGAGAGAAAGAATTTTAACTCTCATCTCTGAAAGCATTTATTCTAAAAATTAAATAATTTATTCATTATATCCTGACTCAAATTTATGCTAATAACAGCATCTGCTGTCTGGGAGATAAACTGGTAACCATCAGCAGTCAGAATGCCAATTTATATGCAATTCAGTGAGTCCATGTGGTAGTCTACAAGCCTGAAAATTGTCAGTATCTCTTCTTGATTCTGTGTCTTTAGTCTTATTTTTACAAACTCTCTGAAAACTCTGGGGCCCAGTGACAATAGCATGGAGTGGCAATCTAGTAATTCATCCACCTTCAGATGGGTAAACAATGTAATAAATCTTGCAGAAAATAATCTGTTAATTTGAAGCAGGCTATGGGACTGTTGAAAGTCTGTTTTCTGCAAGTGAAGTTCTACTTGACAGGTCTACTTGCCACCAGTAACACAACACTTCTTGAGTTAGGAGGGTAGAAAACCACGAAGTTTCAGATCAGGTTGTTAGCGAACTAAGTCTGTCAGGCTATATCTTTGTGTCACTGGTAGACAAATATGTTGTGCTTCCCCTTCAATCTTTATTTGGTTTCTACTTGCTTTGAAAAGTAATGACCTTGGACTAGAGAGACTCACGTGGTGCCAGAGGTCCTCATGAAATAACTAGTCATTCATTGTACACAAACTTCACAACAACTTCTGCTCTCACAAAGTGCGCTGTAGGAATAGATAGAGTGAAAGAAAGCTTAAATAACCTCTTCTGATGGTCTCCTGCTTATCTGCTTCAAGTGGTTGCTTTTCCTTTTTTATGAGAAAACCTTACATTTTAAAAAGCTGTTAAGACACTTGTTTCCAATTTACAGAATTTGGGTAGTGGGAGGGGAAGCTGATGCAAGAGGAACTGTTAAACTTCATTTTCAGGCTTTACCATTTTTTTCAGGTCCTTTTTGCTTTTAATACCATTTCAAAATTTTTTATTAGTTGCCAGTATATGTTGGCAATAACCTCTACCTCTCTGAAGCTTGATAGAAATAGGATTTGGAAAGCTTGTTTTCTTCACCCTGTTGTAAGCAGGATTGATTTATCTCAATACCTAATCTCTAACTCTTGTGGGAGCAAGATGATTTAGGTGTTTGAAATTTCATTTTGTTCTTGTTGCTTGAAGTTTGAATGGCTGCAGTTTCACATTCTAAGGGAAAGTAATTTTTCATTAACAGAATTGAAGGAGAGCAGATACGTAACAAATACGTTTCAGAAATTAATCTTTTTAACCCTCTGCTGTCACCCCAGGATCCTTATGTGTCTGTTGTTAGGACCTCAGCTTGAGCTTCTGGATCTGAAACAGCTGTATTGTTTACCCATGCATAACCTATTGCTCTGATTTAGGACAGATTATTCCTGGGTAACTTTTGCTCTGTTTACCATCCTCTTTCACAGGAAGCTGAATGGTTGATTACCATTGGGAATTTACTATTGCTTCACTTTGTTCATAGAACAGCCAGTCTTTTTGACAGATATTTAAAGACAAATTCAGTTCTGCTGAGACATCATTGTTGAATGGCACTTACGTAATGATCTGACTAATAAACAACTTAAAGCGTTTGATCAGATGAGCTTCTAAGCAAGTAACTGCTTATTAATTTTCTAAGTAGTAATAATGGATTATAATTAATGGTATAAAGCCATGCGCAGCTTACAGCAAGAACAGTTACCTAGTTAAAACAACAGAAGGCTGAGCTCTGAGTCTCTGTTTCTGTATACAAGTTATTTGGCCAAGATTTTATTTTCACATGACTGGTTAAAAGTATTCAATACGTGTTCACTTTACTGGTACATTAGTGCTTAGAAGTACTTTTGACAGAAGGCAGTGCTAGTCTACATCTTTGTAAATATTAATTTTTCAGTGTGAAAATAAAGCAATGCTTTGCTGGAAATAAATAAGCATCAAGCTGGCACATACATTCTGCTTTCACACTAAGGATTTAGTCAGTTTTTGAAAGAACAGGTTTCTATTTAAGAATAGTCCTAATGGAGACTTTATAGTTTTCATTAGCATTTTTGTCTGCCATTTGATTAGGAAACTTTTTGGGAAAAAGCAGCTGATGACAAGGATGGTGAGTTAAATGTCACAAATATTGGAGAAGATTTTTGGGTTTTATTATTTGTATAAAAGACATACTCTGCACTTTACCCTTCTTAAGTTAGGAAGAAAATGCATTTGAGAGTTTTTACTTTCATGAGTTATGTTGTCTACTTTTAAAATGTCTGCACTGCTATGAAAATATTGAAATTATTCCCCCAGCTCTAAACATACATGTAAAAGTACAGACTGTGTGTAGTGTGCACCATTTTATTACTGATGCTTTGCTCAGAAGTATGTAAATCCCAAACACTCTTTCTAAATGAGAAGGGTTTATTTTTATGTGCCTTTATCAAGTGTGTTTTTTCTTCTTGTTGTTTGTTTGTTTGTATATTTCTTTTAGGTTAAAAAGTTGTATCATCTCAGAGGGAAATTGTAGCCTATTGTGGGTTTCTTGAAGCAGCAAATCAAAGCAATAATGAGCAGATGATACCAGTTAAACAGTGTCTGGCAGGCAACGTCATCACACTGTCAACACTGCACAAGCAACACCAGAGAGCAGAGGACTTTTGTGTTTGCGAGTCAGCGGGAAACATGCCCAGTATCTCAACTGCCAAAGTGACTGGAATTTCTACATAGATCTCTATAGATCTTGTAACCATGTCTGTTAGTGCAACAGAAAATGATCCTCCTAGATTCTTTGTAGGTGGAGAAGATGGAGAAGAATTATTGGATTCAGCCAGATCTACAGATTATGAACACTTCTATGACCATGGGGAAGAAGAGGAGGAAGAATATGACTCTGTATGTACTGTAGGTGCATGTGTATACTATTCTGTATGTTCTTTAGCATAATTTCAGTTTGAAATGGTGTTAGATTACAGAAGTCAGTACTGAAATGGTGGTCTGAATTGGGAAATTGTTCATATTCAGATAGTGATCTGTCAGTTATGTTTGGAAATGTAGCACACGTGAAAAGTAAGTATACCTTGAACTTTGAAGCAGATGTGCTTGACTTTAATGCAGAGTTTTAGGGCAGCTGCGGTTGATGTGCCAGCTTTGCGGACTTCATTTGGATTCTGGGAATTAACTTGATGGCATAAGCCTTCATTTTATTTATTTGGCTAATTAATAGCAAAAAATCATCAAGATTTTTTCTTTTGTGTGTTTTGTCAACTCCTGCAGAGTTAACTTTTGATTTTTCAGTTTGAACAGACTCAGTATTTCTTTTTTCATCTTACTGATGTTTTCATTAAGATCTGACATGTTTTCATTCTTCTTCCTTGTCTTGGCATATAGAAGGTGCATGCTAAATTAAGTTATACCTTAGTTTATTATCCTTGCAGGGTGTTCTGAATTGTATTTTAGCACTGCTTACCAATTTTTGGTTTGTTTAAAACAAACTTAGTTTATTATGCTTGAGTCATCATGTTATGTAATATTTTTAGCTGTATTTTGCTGTTCATTTATTCTGTAACATTTCACCTTAGGTAATGGATTAAATTTTCATTGAATTCAATCATGTCTAAAAAATTTAAATGCAAGAAAGTATTAATAAAACATTTTACCGTGTAGAGCAAAATTGGCAGCATTAAGTTGAAATAAAGGATTATTCTAGCATGGTTTTTTTGTTTCTTTTTAAACAAAGGAGAAGTAGGTTGGATGTTGTTGCACTTAGGAATACCACTGGGGGAAAGACATTTTTAAAGGCTTATAACATGAAGGAAAATATAGTATATGCAGAGGAAGAGTGAAACTGTCTATGCACAAAATAGCTCAGAAATCTATAATACTATTTTCTGGTTTACTAGTTTTCCTTTTCGTAATTCACTTGTAGTAATAGGTAATAAGATGAGAAGCCTTGTGACTACTAAGTAGATATAGAAAAATTAAATAGTTTAAAAATGAATTGATACTTAATTTCAGAGTAAGCCGTAAGTATGATTTCATTCAGATTTGACATTTCTGACTTAGATTTTGATCCTGTGTATTTGTTCTTGATATGATACTCAAAAAAAGTAGTGTAGAGCTATTGAACAGTTTCATTTTTGAGGCATTTTTCATAAGGATGCAGTGTGGCATGCTGTGATCCTGTGCTTTGTTACCTGCTACCTGCTTTACCTGATTAAATCTAAGTTAAAGGCAGTATGTGAATTTTAACAGAAAATATCTGCTCTAGTATTGTGCTACTAAAACCCTCTTGTGTTCTGAGAAATCTTAATAATTGCTTTTTTCCCACCCTCTCTTCAGCCACCAGAAAGACAAATTGCAGTTGGGATTTGTTCAATGGCTAAGAAATCTAAATCCAAACCAATGAAAGAAATTCTTGAACGCCTCTCGATGTTTAAGTACATAACTGTGGTAATATTTGAAGAAGATGTTATTTTGAATGAGCCAGTAGAAAACTGGCCTTTATGTGACTGTCTCATTTCTTTTCATTCTAAAGGTAAATCTTCTAATAATACCATCAAAATTTGTGACATCTAAGTACTTTAACCATTTTGAGGGTCTTTTTATTTTTTTTGTCTTGTAGTTTTATTAGATTTTCCTAGGAAGCGATTCATTTGTCTTGTTTAATATAATACAACTGACTTTTAAAATACAAGTGTTTTAAATTATGCTGTTTTCATTGCTTGAGAAAGTCCCATCTAACATGGTATTTAAAGTAGCTATTCCATGGGTAAGTATTTGTGGAGCCAGTGCAAATGGTGATCTAAAGCTTACTTGGTCCAATAACTAATGCATGCTGCTTTCTCAGTGGGAGTTTTGGGTCTCTGGCCTCTTGTTCATGTATCCCTGCTAATATCTAGGGGTTTTTGTGGGGCTGGACAGTGAACCACAGATGAGTAGACTGAAGTTAAAAATCATATTTTCAGGCAGAGTCAATAAAAGCCTTAGTTCTGGCCCTATGGAAGAATTTGGAGTGAGGAGGAGGGAATTGGTGACAGGACCACTGCTTTTGACAGCTATACTAACATTAGGCTGTAGTTTCATGATTGTCTTAAGCTGACGTTAAGTGTGTCTATAGTTTAGGGAGCATCTTCCCGCTTGAACTATGTCTCTGGTTGTACTCTAAATCTTGAATAAAAAGGTTCTAAACTATTTACTGGTATTGTGTCTTGTAGTTTTAATTTATTTTCCTTAATAAATATTTTAGGATTTCCACTGGACAAAGCAGTTGCCTATGCAAAGCTCAGGAATCCATTCATAATCAATGACTTGAATATGCAGTATCACATACAGGACAGGTAAGCAACACTAATTACCTGAGAACAGCAAACTACTTTCATGTCAGAGACTGTAAGAATCTGTTATTATTGCATAGCAACAGTTACAGTGAATGTTATACTTTATTAATATATGCATAGTTTTCTGAGGTATGTCTTTAGGTGTGTTTTTTCTTTTACTGCTTTTATATTTATATGTCTGAAGATTTACCAAGGTAGAAATTTGGTGATATGTTTATCTAAAGCTTAGCAAATAAAAAAATTTAAACTCTGAAAATACATGTAGCATAGGTATGTATAGCAACTGTACAAACTCCTGTAATTGTAGAATTCCATGTGACTTACTAAAGGTCTTTTTTCCTGTTAAGTGGATATTTAACAGAAGTGTAGTTATTCAAAGTGAATTTTCTTTTGGAGCTGCAGTCATGCATAGCAAATATTAACAAAACAATAGTGAACGAAATACATAAACATTGGAGCCTTCTGAACAGTGAGCAGACTTGCTGTTTTGGATGCCTTCAGTTGCTGTCCTGTATAAACTTTTTCAACCCTTCATGTTAATAATCTCCTTTAACAAAAGAAATCTTCTATGTAAATTGCTGTTGCACTGCCAGAGTGGAGATGACAGTACTGTCATAGCAAATTACATTTTTATTCATAATGATGAGATCACTGCAGAGATACAGCTGTGTCAGGGCCCTTTAAAGCATTTTATTAGTAAGTAGAGCATTATATATGTAATCTTATGCTGTGTGATTTTAAAAAAAAAAGTATGTCTTTTTCTTCTCCTTTACTCATGGACTGTGAAAACCAAATATTGAGAGCATTTGCTGTCTTACTGTGCAACTTCTGTTCTTTTCTTCTAGAAGAGAAGTATATGGTATTCTTAAAGCTGAAGGCATTTTACTTCCTCGCTATGCAATTCTGAACCGTGATCCAAACAATCCCCAAGGTAAAAACTGATGACTAAAATATCAACCACTGGCATATTTTTGTTTCCACTGGAGAACAGTACATATATAGCAGAAAGCTAAATTTCACTTGCTAGACAACTAATTCATTTGTGCAGAGGTTGATTTCTCCTCCAGTGTTTATAAAGTATTGTGGTTTAACACCTACTGGCTGTGGGGGGCATTATGTGAAACAGAAGAGGCATTGAGGCTGTGTAAGCACCTTTTAACAATAACTAAAATATCAAGACTGTTTTGGTCACAGATTCAAAACATAGCACCATACCAGCTGCTGTGAAGAAAATTAACTCCATCCCAACCAAAGACAGTACAGGTATGCATCTGAAAAGCGTGATGCTGAAGCCTGGTGTTACAGTCCTGTTACAGCCATCATAGAACAACTAGAATATAAGGGCCTCCAAACTCAAACTGAGTTTTAATATGTCACCAAAGAGAGCAGCATTCACAATGCTTCATTACCCACAATAATTAGTAATTTTATGTAGGAAAGTAATACTGACAGAAACAAGTCAGGCTCTCGAATACCTTCCCTTCTAAATACAAGCAACCATATAAGGGAAATCTAGTCCAGGTAGATCTGCAGATTATATACCCTGAATATAAATTGGAATAAATTTTTTTCTGTACCTGAAAACAAGCTTAACAGGTTTTTTTACTAAAATGAAAACTTACAGCAGCAGTAGGAGATTGCAATGACAGGACAAGACACAGGAGTAAGAAATAAGAAAAAGAAAATTTAAGTATTACTGTGGTGTAGCTCTTAAGAAAGAGGTATGGAATTTTGAGTTAAAATGTCTGTGTAATCTAGGGGGAAAAGGACTCACTTATGCTACAAACGTCAAATAAAAGCTGCTACATGCAGCCAACCAGCAGTGAAGAGATTCCTCATCCCTGATTGCAGAGGACTCTGTTCAAGGTGCATCAAGCACACAGTATGAGACAGTTCTCAGCCTATTAAAAGTACTATTGTATTTTGCACTATGCCATGTTCACTGTCCATCTGCCATCCCCATGATATTTCAGAGGAAGTCACTGAAGAAAGAGGCAAACAGCCTTACCCTCTGTCTTCAAAACATTTTAAAAAAAGATAGCACCCAAGCAAGCTTATGCATCTGTAGGAGACAATTTCCTGTCTGACACTGAGTGAATCAACAGAAATCCTGGAACAGTATTCAAGTAACATAATGCAGACTTGTTCAACACATGATCATCAAATCTTTGTGCAGTCAGTAACAAATCAGTGAATCAAAATGTAATATAATCTTTCAATGTCAACCTACAAAATTACCATAAATCTCTAATCATTTAATTCCATGAATATGTTATTACATCTCTGTTGTTTGCACTGTTTCTTCAGAATGCAGCTTGATTGAAGGAGAAGATCATGTGGAAGTGAATGGAGAAATTTTCCAAAAGCCTTTTGTAGAAAAGCCAGTTAGTGCTGAGGACCACAATGTTTACATTTATTATCCAACATCTGCTGGAGGTGGAAGCCAGAGGCTCTTTCGAAAGGTGAGGGTATTGCACTAAAACTATTGAAAATTTGTAGATACCTAAGAGAATTGCAGAGTAATTCTGCCCTGTCTGTATGTTAGCTGGGACCTGTTTTGTCCTGTCCTGCTTGTGTAGGAGTAGTGGCAGATCAGATAAATTCTTTTCAGGAGAACATGTAGATTGAATGAAGACGCTTGTTCCTTGCAATAGACTTGTCATCCACTGCCAATTCTTACAGGTAAAAGAAGCATACGCTATCAGTACATTTTTAGAATCTTATAAAGATCTTTCAGGAGTGATCAAAATGTACTTGCTTCATTTAGTACAGGAAGTGTTCTCTTAGTACAAGTGTGTTATTTTAAGGAGTTTTAAAGTTTCTCAGGCAGTAGCCTGTGAGTTTATTAATAGAAAAATATTTGTTTCAGATTGGCAGCAGAAGCAGTGTTTATTCCCCTGAAAGCAGCGTGAGAAAAACAGGCTCCTATATTTATGAGGAATTCATGCCTACAGATGGCACTGATGTGAAGGTATGACAACTGCACCTTCTTATTTATATTTAAATCAAGTGCTCCAAGAGCTTATATCTTTGTGTCAAGGATTAATTTTAATGAAGTTTTGATACAGTTCATAAATAAAGAACATGATTCTTATTCTAGCTAAACACAGTACTTGTAATGTAGAGCAACTTTGCTTATGTTGTTAGAATCAAGTGCTGGAGGCTTATTACCCAACACGTTGTCTTTCTTTCTTGTATTGTTTAGTGCCAGAACAGCACATACTTTCCTGTGTAAGCAGATGCTGCCTAGATACTTTGTCTGAAGATTATGAAGTAGTCTGTAATTGAAATAGATTTTACCAACTATCTTAGTATTCTAATTAATAAACAAACGTTACTTTCTAAAATTATATGAAGTTGCAGAAAATAATGCATTGACCTTATCTGTATTTACTTTCACTTTTTTGTTCATTTATTTTCTTAACAGATGTAAAGATTAAGTATCCTGAAAGAATGCTAAGATAGAACAATAGCAGAATAGGTGTTAAGCCAGCCATGATGGAGATGCTTTATTTCTCTTTGTGTTAGTTCTGGCTATTTTAAGCCCATCACAAAACATGTGAAAGAAATGTTTTACAATATGCATGAGAGATCACCTTATTTAGACAAAAAGTAGAGGTTTAGAGCGTGTGAGATCTAATCCAATTTTAGGCCAAAGAGCCCTTTTATCAATTGCAGTCAACTTCCACTTGGTGTTACATGAGGGGAATGCTCATTTTATGTTCTCAGACAAATTCTCTGTTCTTTAAGTTGCTGTGTTTTCATGAGCTATACTCTTCAGATGATTATATTGTGCAACACTTTGCAATATGTTAATCTGAGTTTACAGACATCTGTGTAAGAGCCTTACAAACTGTTTCCAAAAAGAAGAGTTTCTAGAAACCTGAAGTGATGCAAATGACTTGGGGGATGGGGACTATTTTGGCTACTTGTAGTGTAGTCATCAAGCAGCAGCTGTGAACTTTTAACACCTGAAATAAATAGTGGATTTTCTTCAAGTAACAAGACTGTTAGCTTTATATTAGGCAGTTTGACTCAACTTGCCCTCTTGCCTGAATTGACTAAATGGGCAGTATTTGCAATCGTCTGGTTTAGTCGAATACTTTTTTATCAAAGTTTAGAGTTTTGTTTTTAATTAAAGTGACAGTAGCCCATTTTTGAGAGATGCTGACAAGTCTGTTCTAGCGTATGCCCCAACCCTTTCAGTGTGCATCGAAACTGCAGCAGAATAGATAGAACATTCTTTCAAGCCCCTGCCTTGTCATGCTAAAACTGGACAGATCTTTGCTTTGCTTAGTCCTGCCTAAAATATGAAAATTAAGAGAATCACTTAGTCCTGCAGCCAGATTTCCATAATCAAGTAAACTGAAATAGTTCTCAAATTAATCTGCTCTCCAAGTTCTGCAGATGTTTTGGAGAGAAAAACATTGTTCTTTACCTCTGTACCAACACTAAGAAATTCATTTTTATTCATTAACTTCTATAATTATTATTTTTCTTTACCTGTGCTCCAACTGTTTTCTCCTCTTGCTTTATCCTAGGTTGTCAGTAAATGATGGGTGTTCTCTGAAGGCAGAGAATGCCATTGAGGACAAGTACTTTAGAGTGAACTTTTCAATTATGAAAGCAGCTGGTATCTTTTGAAGTCTCACATCTGAGATAAATTTAACAAAATGTATGCATATATGTAATGTAATTTAATTACACTGAAACAAGAGTTCCTGTTTTTCAATAAAGGTGTACACAGTAGGTCCAGACTATGCTCATGCTGAAGCCCGGAAGTCTCCAGCTCTGGATGGCAAGGTAGAACGAGATAGTGAAGGAAAAGAAGTGAGGTATCCAGTCATCCTGAATGCAAGAGAGAAGTTAATTGCCTGGAAAGTATGCCTTGCCTTTAAAGTAAGCAGATTACTTTCCTATCTGATGAAACATTTAGTGTTAATTGTTTATTAAGTGAAACTTCCATAGAGTTTTAGTGCACAGAGCCAGCAGTGATAATTGCTGCAGAACTCCTAGGAAGTTGAAAAGTTAAATATCCACACTCATATATTTTTTTTATCTAGAAGAATTCTTCGTTTAGTGGATTGAAAAGGTCTGGATGGATTGCTTATGTTGCCTAAGTTTCCTGAATTCATATGTTGCTATTGTGCTTTGCTAGCCCACAGTGTATCAGTTCACACATTTTGTTAGTGGTTTCTAAGTTAGCAAAACACAGTTTCAGTAGTTAAGTTTTTGTAAATTTGTTACCTAGTATTTAGGTTGGGCCCAATTAAATGTTACTTTGGTACTGACATGACTAGGTCCTTATTTGAAGTGTTTGATAGTTTCCATTTTGTTATAGTTTTAAGATCCCTTTGTTCAGAACTTCATTCAATCTCTTACCCTCCTTTCACCTGTCTTATTAAAAGGCTTCTTTCAGTCTGTCTCATTACCTGTGTGTAACTGTGGTGGCATTCTGGAGCCTGTAGGATGTGAACCTCTATCACCTAGCAAAGTGGGCTTTAAGATCTAAAAAAGTAATCTGTTGAAATAGCATCTAGTATCCTTTACTAACAATATCAGTATTATGTCAGTGTCAAAACTATCCTGTCAAATGTAAATTTTGACAAAAATGTTTTTATCAATATTTTGTCGTTTCTTGCCTGCCACCCTTAAAAAATATGTGTAGGGGAAACCACTGTCAGAATTGAGTATCTGTAGGCTCACCATTGCTTGTGCTGTAAATCTTGAAGGTTTAAGTTTGTGCACATGTGAACTTGACCTTCAGTACTGATACTTCTAGGCATATGTAGGAAGGGTAAAAAATCAAGTTGGGGATATAAAGTTTAAAATAGCAAGATGTTTGCATGACATGAGTGAACCTAACATGGCTCTGGCAAAAGGTACTGGATATAAAATCTGTCATATTTTTGTCATGTTTTCAGATGTTAAAATATAAAGTTTATTTAGAATAAGCAATCCTAAGGAAGGTGATCTTTTGATGTTTTTGAACTTTTATTCTTAAAAACAGCAAACAGTTTGTGGCTTTGATTTGCTGCGTGCTAATGGACAGTCCTATGTCTGTGATGTGAATGGCTTCAGTTTTGTGAAAAACTCCATGAAATACTATGATGATTGTGCTAAGATACTGGGGTAAGAGCTTACTGATCTATTTCAGGAGTTTTGCCTATTCACTCTGTTGTATGTGACTAGTTTATGTGCTATTTATTCCTTATTCCTAAAATAATTATTTAAAATTAAATATAACATAAAATAAGTAATTAAGTTAAATAATAAAATAAATAAACTATTTTAAATAATTCTAAATCAATAAATAAATCCTAAATAAATTCTGTATTCCTACAATCATCCAAAACATCTGAATCTGAGTGTTTTGTGAACACTTTAACTGAATAAGTATTTTGAAAGCCGGATTAAGTTCGTAAAGGTAGTTGAGGTTTTTTTCAAGTAGAGAAACACCACTGTATGGTTATGCTTGCTGCTGTTTAATATGTGCCCAAATTAACATACACTGTCCTTGATCTGTAGCTGGTGTATACTTGTACATTTCTGGATTTCATAGTGGTAAATCCAGACTGATGTAGCATCAAGGTATCTTCTGTCATACAGTCTTCTTTCTACTAGTGGAGGGAAAAAGGTCTAACAGGGGATCATATAGAATGGGTAGTGAACTCTTGCCAACAAAATGTTGCCCTCAAAGTAGGCTGATCCCATTTTGGCCAGCTGAACTGGCTTTACAGTAAGATTGCACTGATTAAATACAGCATGACTTTCTGCATTATCAAATGGTCTGGGATCTTGGTAAATGGAGGAAGAGCTAAGCTGAAATCTTGGATAACAACTGTAGTCCTGTTGTTTTAGGCCACTTTTTGAGTTAGAGTTACAGTTCTTAGACCCATTTTGATTTCTGCTTATTGAAATTGTTGTAGCTGTTGAATTCTCTGAAAAAAGTTACCTCATAATTTTTTCCTTGTGCTTTATTCCTTAAAGTAATACATTGCAGTGTTAAGTAACAGCAGATTCTTTCTGACCTTTTTAGAAATTAAATTTTGGCTTATGCTACTTTAAGATGGACAGTTTTTTTCATCTGTATTACTACTTCTTATGTAGATATTAATCTGAATTTGAAACAGAACATTAGCAAGATTTAACAACATTCTGTAGGTGAAGGCAGTGTTGTCATTTTGTCGTTATGACCAGAGAGACTTTACCTGTTTTTCCAGTTCTATCACAGAAACTTTTGAGAAATTACCACCAAAGGTACCGGTTATTCTTTAATGAGAATGGCTAGCTGATTATCAGGGACTTAGAGTCTGGCAGTGGAGTCAGGTGTCTGAATGTGAATTAACAAGACTAAATCATATCCAAGAAACTCCTAGGAACTTAATTCAAAAACTGAGGTTTCTTACAGATCCAGCCCTATTAGGCTAATGTCTCTGTAGCAGTTGTAGTAGCTTTAAATTGTTGTTTAAGTAGGTTTTTATTACACAATTGCACAAAAATATGCATCTAGACTCATGACTGCTAGTACTCTAAAACCACATTGATAAAAATGCATGTATGTATTATCTGTTTGGTTTGGAGTTTGTATGTGTTGTATAAGGTATGCTTTATACTTAGTGTTTTTTCTTTTTAACCCCTTTTTTAGAAATATCATCATGAGAGAACTTGCTCCCCAGTTTCAGATACCATGGTCAATTCCTTTGGAAGCTGAAGACATCCCTATTGTGCCAACCACCTCTGGAACAATGTAAAAAAATAGTAGCTACACCTGAATTGTGCAAGCTCCTAATAAAACTTTTGTGTGAATTTTTTTTTTCTCTTCACAAGGTGTGCCCACTTTGGCCTATGAGCGCTTGTTTTGTGTGATGAAAACAAGGAAGGAGTCACAATTACTATGTCAGCAACCAGAGTTTCTGACCCTTAGTGAAGCTGAGTATAGAATGGCAGATTTTCAAGTGTAGCATCTTTTATGCATAGCTTCCTTCACTGCTGATCATTGTTCCAGCACCAACTTAATATGCATAGTTTCTAATAAACATGCTCTCATTTAATGAACATCAATATCGTTGTTTTAAAATCTACTTAAAATAGATATTCTGTAGTTACCTAAGTCATAAAATCAATGCTTATATTTAAACGTTGCATCATTTTCAGTTAACCTTATACTCTTACATATCCTTCCATCACTCCTGTAGTTACGTCAGATAACTACAACTTTGTCAGTCGTCTTGATTCATGGTGGTTTTAATATTAAATAAAAGACCCTCATATATAGAATTGTGAAATATAACTCTCTTGAAATTTCAGGATGGAACTTAGGTGTGTTATAGCTGTAATACGCCATGGGGACCGAACACCAAAACAAAAAATGAAAATGGAAGTAAAACATCAGAAGTAAGTACAATATTGGTAAAAATTAGTTTGCATGAGCAGGGCTTGCTCCCTGGGGATTTGCAAGCAAGGAGTTGAGCAGGAGTTACATCATACAAGTTGTTTTGTTTTGTTTTAAATCTTAACTGATGTTGCAGCTGTTTCACAAGTATGCACCTCTTTTCTAACAGGACTGTCAAATTGCTTGTGCAGACTTCCTTCATCACATGCTGTGCCTTGTGAACAGTCCTACTTGATCTTAATGAAAGTGTATTTGTCTCTATAGATGTCTTTATTCAGAATAATGCAGCAGAGAATGTTTCTGGTTCACTGCTTGACTGTGTCTTCTGCCTTTCTCTTTTTATCCTAACTATTCTTCTGTGAGATGTCATCTTATTGCACCACCTTTTTGTCTTTTACTTTTGTTAAAGTTTGATAACTCTGAATTTCTGGTAGATACCATCTTTATGTTAGCATTCGTAAAGTTACATAAGTGGCCTGGAATTGGGTGCGATTTCAGTAAAAAGCAATTATTTGTTTTGGGACTAAATTCTTGCATTCGGAGATACTGAATACAGAGATGCTGTAAAACTGTAGGACTGCTCATTTGGTATTTTCAGTCTCTACTTCCTACAGGATCCCTACAGGATCATTCTTGAAGAGTAAGAATTGACATACAATATTTAAGTATTATGTCATTTGGTTTATAGAATATCTTCCCTCTTTCTTTAACACTTAGCAAGTCAATAAGAGAACATTTTTAGTGCTCTTATTTCTCCAATGTGTTGAAGACTTTCTTGGGAAATGGAATTTGAATAAAGGTTGCTTTGACCTCTCTAGTGCGGGTTTTAACCTGCTTTTCAAATAGTGTAAAGTTGCTAATTTCAGACTGCTTTAAGTTTAAGAGCCACTTGTTCAAGTAATAATTTAACTTATTAACTGCATTTTAAATCAATATTCTTTCTCTTAAAGGTTTTTTGATCTCTTTGAAAAATGTGATGGATATAAATCTGGAAAACTAAAACTGAAAAAACCAAAACAGCTGCAGGCAAGTTTGTCTTTATTTTCTTACTGTGGTATTCTATAGGTAGAACATTATTTAAGTAAATCCTATGTTTTCTTTCTTTAGGAAGTGCTTGATATAGCAAGGCAGCTCCTTGTAGAACTTGGGCAAAACAATGATTCTGAAATTGAAGAAAGTAAAGCAAAACTTGAACAGCTAAAGACTGTGTTAGAAATGTAAGTGTCTAATTTTCATGCTTCATAGCAACAAAGTATCTGCTGTTTTGACCTGTTTGACCAGTTACTGCTTGGATTGCAATGGTTATCAAATATGTAATGATATATTAATTCAAGTACAAGGGTTATCAAGAAAAAGGATGTCGTGTTTGACATTATGAAGGAGAACTGAGCCATTTCTGTTTTTTCTCCTTTTTAATTGAACTTACTGCTTTATCTAGTGTCTCAGTTTACTTTCTACATGAAAAAGTTACTTTCTTTGATCTCAAATTTTATCTTCTTGCATGTTTTTAAAATGAAAATATTAGAGTGTAGGATCTGCTTCTTTCAGTGTGTGACATAATGAAGTCTGATGGAGCCAGTAAGAACTTTCATCATGTATACTGTCTACTTACAGCAAACTTGGAGGATTCCAGATAAATAAGGCTTTGTATATATTAAGTCTGAAATATTTAATAATTAAAAAAAAAAAAAAAAAAAAAACCCAAACAAAAACCTAAGGCATCAAGCTTTGTTAAGGATCTGGGCTCTCAGAACTCTAAATGCTAGTAGATAACTAATTTTTAAAAAATCAAGGCAAAGACAGTTATTACTTAAATTTATGATGATTGTTTGAAATACTGAGTTCTGCTTGAGAACTTAATTGCCTAACAAAATAGTAGCCATCTACATTGCCAGATCAGATTCTGAATACTCATAGCCAGTGCAGTTGCAGCTCTGACTAGATAAATACTTGTGCAATCTGCAAATGCTGCTTTTTTTTTTTTTTTAATACTTTTATGTTCAGTGTTGTGAAAAAAAGTAGTAGGTAGTATTTTTAAATGTTTCATTATAGAATGGTTGATATTTCTGTAGTCATTCTGTGCTTGTTGAGTCAGGATTTTTCTAAGCTCCATTAAATGATGGTCAAACGCTCAAATCAATGACCAGCATAGATTTATTATATCCTGTTACAGGAGCATAGCAGGTTTGGAGGAAAATATTCAGAATGTTTCTGTCCCTCTTCCCCTCTCACTTTCCCCTGTTCCTACTCCAGGTATGGGCATTTTTCAGGCATAAATCGCAAAGTTCAGTTAACATATCTTCCTCATGGTTGCCCAAAGACTTCCAGCGAAGAGGAAGGTACTGTATTACTTTTGCACCTAATCACTTAATATCATGTGTGTTTAAATAGTCATGGATTAATGGTATACCAAGTGGTCTTGATGTTAAAGGGAATATGTTGTTTTGAATGAATGTTTGTGTTGTTGGCAGATATTCAGAGTCTCTTAATCTGCTGAATCGTACACCTAAAACTATGCAGTAATTTTCTATTCTAACACTGCTTTTTTGTAACAGAAAAGTAGAGTGAAAAGAAGCTTTAGTGTTTTTGGACTGAGATGAGAAAATCCCCTCAACATTTACTGCTGTTTTAAAAACTTTTATAAGTTTTTCTCATCCTTGACCAATGGTTATTGACTGAAATAACTGTAGGGTATTTAGCATCCAATTTGTTTTAATTTTTCTGTCTCAGTTTACTTTTTGCTTCAGACTGCATGCTAAATATTTTACACTTATGTTTTCTCCATAATTTAACTACTTCAGGTTTCTCTGCTTAAGTACCCTTTTAGTTCTCCGGTTCAATACTTTCTTATTGTTAGAATGCTATTAAAGATTCATAATGCTGAAGAGATCCTTTCTGAAGCCCTGCATAGTCCAAATATTTTCATTCATTTGCAAAAAAACCCAAAATACTTAGAATATACTTCACTACTAAACCCCTCTCTCTGTGTACAATTAGATAATAGAAGAAATGAGCCGTCTCTGCTTCTGGTTCTAAAATGGGGAGGAGAATTGACTCCTGCAGGCAGGGTGCAAGCAGAGGAGCTTGGAAGGGCTTTCAGGTGTATGTATCCAGGTGGACAAGGTAAAAAAAATAAATTATAATAATTAAAAAGAAATTTGACCTGCATAAATCCCTTCATAAATCAAGTGCAAAATGAGAGTTTGAGCAAAATGTTTGTTTGGTAGGAGATTATGCTGGATTTCCTGGATGTGGTTTACTTAGATTACATAGCACTTACCGACATGATCTCAAAATCTATGCTTCTGATGAGGGACGAGTTCAGATGACTGCAGCAGCTTTTGCAAAGGTACAATGTTAAACTGTATTTTCAATTTTTAAAATTCTGATGTTCTCAAGTTTATTTTTTCTTTTGAAGACTGGGGGAGATTTATGGTGTATTAGAGTCCGCAGTGTATAATGAGGCTGTGTTTTAAAAGAAATGTATTTTCAAGGAATATTTAGTTCAGTGTGAAAAAGTATCCAATTAATGGGCCAAGCATTTGAAGCTCTTTTATCAGATGCAGACAGGTTTTAATTATACAGTCCTAGCAATATACCTTAGTCCTTTCCAATAACAACCTCCAGAATCATAGAATCAGAGAATGGTTTGGGTTGGAAGGCACCTCAAAAATCATCTAGTTCCAACCCCCTGCCATGGACAGGGACACCTTCCACTAGATCAGGTTGCTCAAAGCCCCGTCCAACGTGGCCTTGAACACTTCCCAGGGAGGGGGCAATCACAGCTTCTCTGGGCAACCTGTTCCAGTGTCTCACCACCCTCACAGTAAAGAATTTCTTCCTTATAGCTAATCTAAATCTACCCTCTTTCAGTTTAAAACCTTTACCCCTCATCCTATCACTACACACCCTGAGAAAGAGTCCCTCCCCATCTTTTCTGTAGGCCCTTTTTAAGTACTGGAAGGCCACTATAAGGTCTTCCTGGAGCCATATCTTCTCCAGGCTGAACAACCCCAACTCTCTCAGCCTGTCCTCATAAGGGAGGTTCTCCATCCCTCCGATCATCTTTGTGGCCCTCCTCTGGACCCGCTCAAGCAGGTCCTTGTCTTTCTTATGCTGGGGGCCCCAGAACTGGACACAGTACTCCAGGTGGGGTCTTAACAAGAGCAGAGCAGAGGGGAAGAATCACCTCTTGACCCGCTGATCACACTTCTTTTGATGCAGCCCAGGATGTGACTGGCAACATTTTTAGTTTGCTTATTTGTTTAGGGCTTACTTTCCTCAAATTTTGTCAGATCTCTGTGACAGACTGTATGCTTGTGTTGGTTAAAGCACAGACATTAGAACTGATTTGAGATAATGTATTCGTTTTACATGAGCAAAAATTTCAATTTTCAGTCACTTCAGTGATTTGAACCAGAAGGTTTGGAGTTCAGAAGACAACACTTTTCATTCCAACTATCTTTCATTTATTGATTTGTAACTTTATAGAAGAAATTAGTGAGTTTGAAGCTATTAGAAATGTGGAATAAATAAACTACTTTGCATATATTTTAATGGGAAATTGTACAGACCATACATTGATGCTTTTTTTGAAATTAACAGAAGTAGTTTCTTAAAGTTTTTACAGGAGACTTTTTACTTTGGGCCAGTCAGAATGGATACCTAGTAAGTAAGGCATGGTAGCAGTACTATGTCTTGGCACTTCATAGAAATATTTTTTACATGTATTTTTTGATGTGAAATTATAAATTTTGTGGTGTTATTTAAAAAGCATAGACTTTTTTTTTTCATTACAAACGTGAATTTATAGGAACTATAGTACAAAACACAGAATCCAGAACTTCCTACATCTATAATACTTGCCAAAGTATTCTTTTACCTGTCTTCATGCTAGTCAAATTCCTCTTTTGCTCCTCCTCCTGAATAGCCCTTTGCATGCATAATACTTCTACTGGTTAATAATTTATTCACTTATTTCCTCATTTCAGTGATACTGTGTGAGAGGACACAGACAGTGCTAGTGTCACATAAATACTTCTTAGGTGAATGACCTTCAGTAATATAGAGTGATAGAGAGGGGTTTAGGTTTTCCAGAAATCTGGATTGCTTATCCCCTGCAATATTGCCCATGCATGAGGTACCCAGGGCTAAGGCCACCGATGGAAAACAGGGCCTGCAATCAGCTTTCCTCCAGTTCTGTTAAGAAGGCTTCATCTGTTTCCCATTTTGTATCTGGTGGTCTGTAGCAGAGGCCCACCGTGATGTTGCCCTGTGCTTATTTGTCCTCTCATCCTTACAAGTAAGATCGCAACTTGCTTGTCACCGGTTTGAAAGCAAAGGTCCCGGTGTTTAAGCTGCTCCGTTGAATAGAGCCAACTCTGCTGCCTCCTTGCCTTCCTGGCTTCCAAAATGCCCTGTATCTAGCTATAGCAAAACTCCATTCGTGTGAACTATTCCAGTGCATCTCTGTAATCTGAATAAACTTAAAGCTCTGCAAGTGTTCAGGCTTCTTATTTCTTCTCTTTGTTTCCATGCTGCATGTATTGATGGAGAAGTATTTCAGACATCTGTCCTGCTTTCTGCTTGGTCAGCAGGCTTGAGGAGATACCACTTCATTTCCTTCCTTACTTCAGAGCCTTTCTGTTTCCAGAAAAGTCACAAATTCTCCAGCTTTCTCCGTTTTGGAAGTCTCCATTCACCTCTTGTTCAACTATAGCCTTTGATTGTCCTCCTGTGCCACACAGAGTTTGGGGTTTTGCCTCTGTAGGGTCTCTGCAAAGATCCTGTCTATCTCCCATTTGTCCTCCCAGATGCTATTTGGTTTGCTAACTCTTCCCATAGCTGCTATCTGGTGACTCAATGCCTTGAGCAGAGCATGTCCCACACAAGTCAGGCTGCTGTTGTTCCCAGCCTCAGGGAGGCGCTGTGCACTCCCTGCAGCCCAAGACCTGAACAGCTGTGGCCTCCCAGGAGCAATGCTGGCACCACTGAGATACTAGGGTCACTTCAGCTGGTGCTGGGGAACATGCTCTATGACATGTCACCATCACTGTTGCACCAACTGTAGAAATCCTGCACACCAAGGCAGTGTTTTGGGACCATTCCTATGCAAATATCTGCATTGTCTGCCAAGTCCCTGTTTATCTAATCCATAGACAAGTGATACAGTCTTGAATTTTAAGTTAGTGATTTGGGTGTATTTTTCAGATACTCTTATATTCTCATCTTTTTCTGTTTGCTTGATTAATTGTATTATTTGCTTCAGGGACTACTGGCCTTAGAGGGAGAGCTGACTCCTATTCTTGTCCAGATGGTGAAAAGTGCTAATATGAATGGTCTGTTGGACAGTGACAGTGATTCTTTAAGCAGCTGTCAGCATCGTGTTAAAGCAAGACTCCATGAAATTCTCCAGAGAGACAGAGAATTTACTGCTGATGACTATGATAAGGTTAGCATATGATTAGTTTCCTATGAAATGATATAAATAGCCACACAAATTTCTGCAGTGATTTTATGCATCTGTTTTGAAAAATTTTGTGCTTGCAAATAGTTTGAAGTACAAAGGAAGCTGTACCAATTGTGATATTAGATATTTTGAGCTGTATTGCAATTTGAGTAATCAGAATAGCTACAAACTTTGAAATAGGAGTAGATAGATAGAGACCTCACTCATAAATCTCTTCCACTTTTCCATTAAAAATATTTTAATTATTCAGGAAATGAAACTATATTGTTTACACTTCCTGTAATCTCTACTTTGACGGTGAGTAGTATTACAAAATGTATTGTCTGTAGTTGTTTCAATATTTAATCTGCTACAAGGCCTTTTTTTAAAAAAAACTCTTAAGAATACTAAGATGCTGAAAACCAGTAGAATACTTTCTAATCAATGACTCATTAGCATGCTAAATTAATGCATATTAATATAGTTTATGCTGTACAGAACACAAATGATTATTCCTGGTTTTAAATGTAAATGATGTTTATTATTGTTAAGAAACTTTCTCTTTCAATATCCCATACTCTGTCTGGTATAACAACTGAATACAAGTCCTCAAATGAGGTTTAAGTTAAACTGCTATTTTCTAAAAGGTATTGAGAGCAAATTGTTAAAAAACAATTTACTACCCTGCGTGTATGCTTTATGTGGGTTTGTTTAAATATATGGATTTAAAGTATCATCCAAACCACGCCAGCAGTGGATTCAGCAGTACTTGGAAAAAGTGAGAGAGTACAAGGTCTCAAGGATATATTTATTTTACCCCTTCTTTTTGCAATATAGATATAATAGGATTTGAAATGTGCCTGGAAATGATACAGCACGCTCTTCTAAGACAGTCATTGAAAGTAACTAACCTTTGGGATCATAAAATGATAATAACTTTTCTGGGGTTTTGGGTGGGTTTTGGGGGTTTTTGTTTTTAACTTACTTGCCATTTGGGAAAACAAGGTGGTTTTTTTTTCTGTGCCAGAGCACCCTTCCTAATGATTTACTTGGTCACAATAGAGAGCTAGGAATCTGCTTACTATTAGGTGGAGGGCAGAAGTTTTCCATATCCAAATCATCCTGTGCATTTGAGGAAGCTGGGGAAAGTGCAGATATGTATGTGTGTTATGTATATAACTTATTGTTTAATATCATTGTTTGCTTACTTTGGATTATGCAGACTTTTCTGAAAAAATTAGACGAAGCCTCACTTACATGGATATTGACTGTATTGTTTTAGTGACACTCATCTTGATGCTGATAATTTGCAGCTTCTGCAATTTCTATAATTAAGTCAGCACTGAAGGACATCTTCTATGTTCTTGATATATGTGCATTTAAAGGGTTTCTTTTTGTTTCTGTTTTTGTGCTGCAGTCCTGTAGAAACAAAAACTGAAACAGGAACAGACAAACTTTTTTTCAGGTATCAGTTTCTGCTGCAAATCCGGTTCTTCCTTCCAGTTGTGCTGAGGAGGGTACTTCATAAAACAAAAAGTATTTTGTGGGACACATAGCCTAATGATAACATTTCTTTTTTGTAAGCTTTTGAATACAATAGTTATTTGAAAGAAAGTTACGGAAAGTTGATAAGTGCGTGCAGAGTTTTAAAAATCTTTTCGATTTTCCTGTCTTGGAACAAAAAAAGAGGTTTAGGAACTCCTGAAATTGCATATGTTTACTGTATAGAATTAGTTGCCCTGTGAATTTCTTGTCACCTTTGAATCTAGTAAATCTTACTACCTTTCGGTATGTTATCTTTTCTTAAAGCCTCAAAGGGAGTAGATAATTGAGAAATGCTTTCAGAAATTAATTGCAACCTGCTTGAACGCTTTTTCTCCAATACTTGGAATCTTTCCTATGTCCCATCTTATCTCCCCAGTTCTTTTAAGTCTAGTCAGATTGTTTACATAATTTTGTGTTCATGTCAAATTGCAGCTTACTCCATCTGGAAGCATCTCATTGATAAAATCAATGCAGGTTATTAAAAATCCTGTAAAGACGTGTGATAAGGTCTATTCCTTGATCCAGAGCTTGACTTCTCAGATCAGGCAAAGAATGGAAGATCCAAAGTCTGCAGGTACTTAAACATTTTTGTAGTTGTATTTAGTTTCTCTTTATATCTGAGAAAGAATTGTAACGTAACTCTTCTTCATTAAATTTGCTTTTAGCAGAGCTTTCATCAACAATGTGTTAGGGATTTTCACAGTCTGATTCCATATGCATAATTTTAAAGTAAAAAGCTGGAGGAACACATGGTTATGTTGCAGGTAAGGGCTCTGTGTGGTGTTCAGAAGTTCCTCAAATGTTTACAGAAATTCTTGTCTTAATTATTTGAAACTCAGCAGTCTACAAAAGTAGCAGGAAAAGCAGATGGTACTAAAGCTAAGTTACGTAGGTACATTTTTATATTTAAGTATCTTTGCTGAAGATCTGTTGTTTACTATATAATGTGTAGTAGTATTGCATAGAATGATGATCAGTATTAATGGTGGTGAACCAGTGATGCTGGAAGTGACCAGAGTGCTTTTTTCATACTAGCTAAATACTGGAATACTTGTTATCAATGTTCTCTGCAGTGTATAGTATACAAACAGCTTCTGTTCTGAGATTGAGCAGTACAAGTGTCAGCTGTACATAGTATCAGTGGGTTTCGTCTATTTGGTCTTATCTCCTCTCCTGGGATGGGAATGATCCATCCCTTCTACCAGTTGCTTGACTCTTGCTGTTGACACATGCAGGAGAGAGAGACAAATGGAATATGTGGTCTGTTCTAAAACAGAGATG
Organism: Strix uralensis; assembly: GCF_047716275.1. Classification (NCBI taxonomy): domain Eukaryota; kingdom Metazoa; phylum Chordata; class Aves; order Strigiformes; family Strigidae; genus Strix; species Strix uralensis. Next base: position 61,836,979 of record NC_134012.1, on the reverse strand, counting down.
TTGTCCTGTTCCACTTTGTCCCTCCTAGAATTTTCTTACAGCCTTTTTTTTGTTGATTTTTTTTTTTTTATATATGATCTGTGCTGTAGGATACTTTATTCTTGGTGCTCTAGCTTTGATTAAAAGTCCAGTGGTGCACTTCTGCAGCAAAGCTTTCTATTATCTTGATGTAGCTATGTAGCTGTGATGTTTTCAGCAGTAAAATTAACCATATGCGCATTTATTCCCTCTTCTTAGAAGTAATGCAGTTAACTTACTTGATCCCTTTTATCTCTCTGTATTCAACTGTTAATACCAGGTAATTAAAATCTCCCTTTTATTATTTGAATGAACTTAATTGCTTATATGAGATATGTGTCTATCCAGATATTCAGCTGTACCACAGTGAAACACTAGAACTGATGCTGCGCAGGTGGGCCAAGTTAGAAAAAGACTTTAAAACAAAAAATGGAAGATATGATATTAGCAAAATTCCTGATATTTACGACTGTATAAAATACGACGTGCAGCACAATGGCTCCTTAAAATTAGAAAACACAATGGAATTATACAGACTTTCAAAGGCTTTAGCTGACATTGTGATCCCTCAGGTAAGCATTCTCAGTTATTAAACAGAGTAAAGTGTAGAACAGATGCTTTTTCAAATTTTGTGAAAATGTTTACTCTGTCTGTTTTGCAGTAATAGAAGCCTTTAACATTACCTCTTATTTCCGGTAGCAAGCTGATTAGATTTTTTAAGAAAATTTGATTCATAATTCATTAAGCTCTGTTCAAAGTGAATTTTTCTAGCAATTTAAGATGTGAACCTATCTGCTTTGTTTACTGTAGTGTCTTAAAGTGGTTTATCTCAGCCATTTGTCAGATTTAAATGGAGCCCCTGTGAACAGCTGTGTGTTCTAAAATTGCATTTAATTTCATTCTTCCTGCTTTCAGAAATTTAATTTTTAGGCTTTTTGCAAGTAACACATAATCCTAATCTAATTTCACTTGTTTTAAGCAATTTGAATTTAAAAAGACTTTTCTGCTGCTTCAAAATGCTAACACTCCCTGGTAAAAATGTACACATAGAATTTCAGATGAGAAGCAGACAAGTCAAACTTATACCACAGGCTGTTAAACTCAAGTTAGCTCTGAAATGTTGTAGGCTGCAGGACTTGAAACTTTTGTGATAACAGGACAGAACAAACTAAAGCTTTCCCCAAGTGTCCCTGCAGTTAGAGAGTACTGTTGTAAGACAGGTATTATCCATATTGTATGCCGCAAGTGAGGGAATTTCTTCCTCTCCCCATCTCTCAAACTCCCTGACAGCAAGGACAAAAGAGCAATGGTACTAAGTATGTGTTTTGTTATGTGGGCCTGTTAATCTTAAATTTTAATAAAGTGTTAGAGAGTGAGGACACATACTGAAGTAAGAAAAACAAAACTTGATAAGCCTAAATAATGCAAAGGAGAAGTGCTTATGTTGCTTTCTAGAGAAAACTGAAGATCCATCATAATGATGAGAGAACTTTCAGATCATGTGCAGCACAGAGCATGAAGCTTCTGGAAGAACAGATTTTTAAATATTGTAGATAATGTAGCAGATGTATTATTTTCCAGTTGTATTTTTCAGTATTATTTGAGGTGAATAGGAGATCTTCTGTGGGGTGGTTTACCCCAGACTAAGCTAGACATATTAAACAGGTAATATGCCTATGTCTCTTTATTGACTACTTAAAAAAAAAAGTTACTCGAAATCAGGTGAGGTAAAATGCATCATAGATGTCTAAATCCAGGAGAGTAGGGAGGAGAAATAACTCCCTAAGCGTTTTGCTTGAGAAAAAATGCTTCATCATACCAGAAGGTGAAATGACTTTGTGGTTTAACTAGTCAATTAAAAACTGTTTCTTGGTATCAAATCAAACAGCAAAAGGCAAACAGCTTGTTCCTTGAAGGGATGTCAGTAATCAAATATAATAAAAATGTTAAACAAAACTGTTTGCAGTCAGAGCAAACAAATAGAGGATTAATTGGCTCTAATATACAAGCTTTGAATTAGAAGGCATTTTAATTTTTAACTGAATTTTAAAAGTCAGTTTCTTCTTACACAGGAATATGGTATTTCTAAGGCTGAGAAACTAGAGATTGCCAAAGGTTACTGTACTCCTCTAGTTAGAAAAATTCGTTCTGACCTTCAGAGAACTCAAGATGATGATACTGTAAATAAGCTTCACCCTCTGTAAGTGTTTTACTTTTTTACACAGTTATATTAATTTCCATAAGACTTAATAGAGATACTCCGTAGCTTTCATATCTAAAATATCTTACTAGCTCATAGTAATTAAAAAGTGTGATTTATTTATTTGTTACAGCTATTTCTAAAATAGGGACACATCTCATTATGGTCTAATAAGGTTTTTTTTCTTTCAAGTTACTCCAGGGGTGTTATGTCCCCTGAACGCCATGTTCGTACACGGTTGTATTTCACCAGTGAGAGTCATGTCCACTCCCTGCTATCTACCCTTCGTTATGGTGCCTTATGTGATGTAAGTTGAACACTCTTTCTGTTAAAGGTCTGAAATTTTGAGAGGAACCAGAAGGACTCAAGTCTTACTAAAACTGACTGAAACAATCTTACTAAAACTAAATCAATTAGAAGCTTAAATTTCTTAAGTGGCTTTGAAATTTATCACACTTTTTCAAACATCTGATTTCCTATTACATATGCAGAGACATATTTCAAATTGCTTGAATGCATATTGGTGGAAATCATCATGCCCTTTAAAGTAATGCTAAGTTCCATTGGTGTGTTCAGCTGTATATGTTACAGTCTCAGAGAGATTTGAAAAGGGCAGATAATCCATTTTTTTGTCTTATGTTGTCACCTATAATTCTTCCAACTCTTTTTGCCTCCAAGTTACCATTCAGGGTTCTCTTGAATTCACTTTTGGACTGGCTTAATATTTTTGACCTTTGGCATATTGTCAAGACCCCCCTACCTGACTTCAAGAATGCTCATGTAGTGCAAAGTTTCTCCTGTTCAGTGGATTGTCTTACTTTACTGTACTGTTGTAGAATACCTTGAAGGTGGTGCATTATTATCCATCTGATTGGCTTTGAAACCAAGGACTGAAAAAGACAGGGTCTTCAGATTCAGAAGTGATCTAACTGAGCTCTTGGAGAGGACAAATGCAGCACCACAAAGCCTACACATCTGCTTCTAAGACAGAGCTTGATTAAGATACTAACTTTTGAAATAGTTGTATTGACATGCTTGCTTCAGGTAATGGATGACTAAACTCACTGATGGCAAAAGCATTTTTAATCCTCTACCTCTGTGACATATGCCAGGGCAGATACACTCCTAGCTTAAATTTCCTTTTAAGGTGGATTGCTAAAGGTATTTTTACTAGAGCATGAAAAAAGGTGAATATTCATATTAAGTAGTTTGGGATGTGATGGTTAATTTCCTCTAAATACTAGAAGCCTTCATTTACTCTGTCTGACTGGTAGAGTGATATCTAGAAATATTTCCCACAATGTACTAGTTGAAATGAGTTTATTGCAAAATTAACAATTCCCATTAGGAGAGTTTAAAATGGTGCCTCTGTCTACAAGACATATATCATGTTTGGTGAAAGAACATGAAAGATACACTGAAATAAAATATGAGAAGTTCCGATCTTCACTGTTCATTGATTTGATGAGTAATTTAAGTCACTTCTTTTTTCTGGTTGTATCTCTGCTTTTTCCTTAGTTGTGAAAAGATTCGTACTTCTACTATGAATGCAAAATCCATGTAAAAGTGGAAAAAGGGAAATTATCAGTCTCTTTCAAGAAAATAGCTGGGGTTTATGTATTGATTTTTTTTTTCCCTCTCTTCATAAGGAATCAAAAGATGAACAATGGAAACGAGCTATGGATTATTTAAATATTGTCAATGAACTCAATTACATGACACAGATTGTTATCATGCTTTATGAGGATCCAAACAAGGTATTTAAATTGGATAAATATCTTCAGAAATGAGTGGTGTTAAGCTATGTATTAAAGTGTAAACTTATTTAATCATTTTCCTTCAGGAACTTTCTTCAGAAGAACGTTTTCATGTAGAGCTGCACTTTAGTCCAGGAGCCAAAGGCTGTGAGGAAGATAAAAATTTACCAGCTGGATATGGATACAGACCTGCCTCCAGAGAGGTAATAATTATGCCTTTCTTTAAAGCAAAAGTTAGTTTTTCTGGATGCGGACATACCTAAAATAAACGTGGGAAATTGTTAGGTAAAAATTACAAAAGTGATTTTTATTTTGGTAGAAAAATATCTAGCAAAATACAATCAGTCCCAGTGCATTATTCCATTTTGAATGGACACTGAGGTAATGGACATGGATAATTTGGACCTTCTGTGGCTTTGCCAGATTTTTGCTAGAAATACAAAATATTTATTCTAAGAAAAGTGATATCAACATCAGTGTCATATCAATGTTAGTCTGGCAACTGAAAGAAATATTTAAGAAAGTAAGGTAGTTTGGCATGTTTATGAATACAGATCGATATTTTCAAAGATTTATGGGCAGGTCTGTGGAATTACCACCTGCTTTTTGACAAATGAATGAAACAAAGTTTGGCTGGAATTCTTCTGTTCACTTCAGGGTCAGGATTTTAGTACTGTGTCAACAGAAAATTGGAGTAAGATAGGTTGGCTGAACAGTGTGGTTGATTAGGACCACACTATCATATGCAGTGGCTGGTTAGGACAAGTGCACACAGATTATTAAAGTCTAGAGCAATTTGTTCAATAATATGTGATTTACTTCTTGTATTTTTAAAATCAGCTTGCTTTATGTTTATACAGAAGATATATTTAAAAGCCACGTCTGTCTACATGTTGCAAGGTGGGCAGCTAAATTGAAAATGAATTATGTATTGTCTGTAGAATGAAGGCTCGAAGAAAACCTCTCATAGAAATGATAGTGATGAGGAGGCACACGCTCCTAAAAGAGATGAAGCAGATCGGTCGGTAGTGATGTTCAAGCCAATGGTATCAGACCCAATTCACATACACAGAAAGTCACCCCTTCCAAGATCCAGGAAGATTGGTTCTGTTGAAGTAAGTGTTTATGTTCCAGATAATGTCTTTCACAGAAATTAACTTTTGCTTACTTCTAACAAAACAAAACCAAATGTAATTCTGCTTTTGCTTACACAGAACCAGTATGATGTTATGTCTCACAAAAGTATTGCTCTTATTCTATGAGAAATCCTCCATGGCAGTAAATTGTCTGAAGGAGGTTTGGGATTTTTTTAAATGGAATATTATTTTGTGATAAGACTTCTCTCCTTTTTTCTTTTTAAGCCATTTTAGAAAAGCCAATATTTGAAAATGAAGACTTTTTCAGTCTAAACCTACATCTTCAAACTAACATACATTGCTTTTTTATTCATCCTTATAATATATAATAACAGCTGCTATTGGGAATTAAGCAAACCTTCAGGGTGATCATGCTGAGAGGGGATGGAGGGATTGGGGGCAGTAGGGGAGGTACAGGAGGTGAGAGACATGTCTTCTGCTGTATTTGCTTTTAAGTGGTGTGAAAGTCACTCCACTTGTCAAGCAAGGTAAGAGAATGAACTGGAAGCTTTTTTTTTTAAGTGGGTGGGGTTTGTGTTTCATGAATTCTTTAGATAACATCCTGAGCAGTCTAGTCTCCTGTCTTGAAGGCCATAACATCTAGATGTGCTTCACAGATACAGCTTTAGTGTCACAGAGGTAGGGGGTTGCGCGGCCATATCACTGATACCATGCTTACCTTTGAGTGGCAAAGCTTCAGATAGCACATAGTGGCACTTCTGTGATATTAATGCTAGAAGCAGACTAACAGCTTCTTATTGCCTCATTTTCAGTTGCTTTAAACCATCCAAAATGGAGAGTCACACCAAGAGCTTTTCCTTTCATGTTTGTGTTGGGAATGGACTGTTTGTATTCAGTGAAAGCATTACAGATTTGCAAATAACTTGGTTATTGGTAGTGTGGAGAGAAAAAGATGCATGGTTCCCTTCTATAAGGAAATCTGTATAATTTCACAGTACTTTCATAAATTAACAAGGATAATAAATATGAATGCTTACATTTTCTATAACCAAGTTTTATCATAATAAATGCTCACAACATCAATATTTGGGATTTTGAAACGCTGTTTTCACTATGATCATGCAAACTCCCCTCCTAGTTATGAGTTCACATACACTTCAGACTTTGAACCATTTTCATTTTCATAAATTATGTAGAAATTACTTTCAAAAGGTATCAATAACATAAATTACTAAATTTTGACTGTGCAGGTAATGTGTGTTCAGATGGAATGTGTTTCAGCAATCAGTGCTTGTTTATTTGCTGGAAGAAGATAACTGATTTAAAGAAAATATACACTATGAAACTTTTTTTTAAAAAAGTAAAATTGGAAGTTGCATCTGGCCTACTGAAATTTGCAAAACCAGTATTTGTAATGTTTAAACCAGTTGGTATTTTGAAGTGTTTAAAAAAAAAGTCATTGCAACTTAAACTGCAACTGCCTTGAACATTTTTTTTTTTTAACCCTATAAGGCAATTCTCTCTTCACCTGTGTCCATTTCATGTGAAAGTACATTTTCAGGTGTGAGTGTGAGATTATATGAAAGTTTTGATCTGGGATATAGTTAGGAGTATTTATAGAAGGATTGCAACTGATTGAGTCATGAAAATAAAAAGAAAAAAAAAGCAGCAGCATTCTAAGAGTAAAACAAGGAATTAAGGCTCATCTGCATTGGAAATCAAATTCTGTATTGCTGAAAATGTTGATTGCTAATGATACGTAATGATGTAGGGCATGGGGGACTCAGCCTGAGACTGTCCTCCCTTGAAGTCTTAATAGGTGTCCAGCCAGCATCAGATAATTTTTAGGGCTTTTTTAATGTTGGAAAACTACTGCTTAGGTTGGTGCTACTACCAGTGAGTCAGCTGTAAAGTCTCAAAGGCAATTCTAAAAATGAGAATCTTTTAGATAAGGTTATGGACTAGAAATGAAAATAAGTAATAAATAGGAAAGTTTAATGTACTTAAAGGGGGAAAACTATTGAACAGTATGTCAGGGATAACAGATACTCTATTTCCAACATGTGGAAAATTCTTAAAATTATGAGTGAATTATTGATAACAATTACTTTCCTCTTATATCTAATAATTAGTCTATCAGAAATTTGAATAAAATGTTGTATTAAAAGATATAATTGGATGAAGAGATAAAAGTGGATCTGATAACTTCCTAATATTGTAATATTACTCTTCCCTAATCACTGTTTAATAGTTTTAAAAGCAGTATATAAAAGGGTGCAAGCAGATTGGGTTTTTTCTTTTCTGTTCATTTGGCTCTGTTGAATCTAACTTTGCATGCTTTGCTGTTTTTTGCCCCCTTTCTCACTTCCAGGAAGAGAGCCCCCTGAGTGTGTCTAGCCCAGAGTGTATTGGTACCTGGCTGCATTACACCAGTGGTGTGGGTACTGGGCGTCGAAGACGCAGATCAGGGGAACAAATCACTTCTTCCCCTGTCTCCCCTAAATCATTGGCTTTCACATCCAGTATTTTTGGCTCATGGCAACAGGTTTTTAAACTTTACTTCATTAAACATTATTATGCATTCCAAGCAACAACCAACTGTCTTTAAGGACATCTAATCCCTTGTTATGGATTATGTTTGAAGCAAATTCTTCCACTTCTTAAAATTACTTCCCGAGAATGTTTGGGGGAAAAAGAGCAAGTGCATGTTTTTCCACTGAATGTGTTATATGTTTTCCTAAAAATTTGGTTTCTTTATAGGAATTGCAAATGTTACAACTGTAAAAAAGATTTAGTCTACTGCATAATGAAACAGATTTCTGCTTTGGTTTAGTTGTCCTTTAAGACTTTAAAGACAGCATTGCTTAATTTGGTGGTAGGTAAATTGAAAAACTTTTTGTTTAATAATTGCAACCAATACCATTTAAAATAATTTTATATTGCTATTCAAAACTTGTTTTGCATATATCATATTTTCAGTGGCCTGGTATTAACTATTGCAAGGAAAAAATTCTAGCGCTAATAATTCTTGCTTTCTGTATCCAGAGGTGTCTGAAACTCCCAGTACAGTACATCATCCATTGACTTGTGCACTATTTTGACTATTTTTCTAAATATTGGGGGGGAAAGGCAGGGAAAAAAGAAACAGTAAATCTTTTTGAAGTACCAGTGAAGACCTAAAGATTGTTTAGTATGTCAAGATATTGTTTACATGTGTGACAATGGATGGTGTTCTGTCAGTTGTATCCTTTTTCTTTGAAAATGTTCATAATTTCTTTTTATTGTGGAAAATTCTAAAACTGTTTACATAGGAAAAGTTTGTATCAGTAAAGGCTGTGAGCATCTGAAGATTGATTACACTGACTGAGCCCGTGCATGGATCAGTGATTGTATGGTGTCCTCAATAGCTTGTCTGTCTTTCCTTCCCTTCCCTCCTTTTTTCAATACAGGCGCAGTTTAAGAGAGTGAATTTGGTAAAATGAAATAAAATGTCTCAAATGTCTGTTCTCATATTGGTCTTGGTTTGTGTCCTTTCTCATTCTGAATGCTTGCTTTGCACCACCTCATTGCAAGGAACTCATATGTGAAATGGACTCCCTTCAGAAGGGGATGTTGCATGATCTTTCATGTTTCTTTTACATATTTTTACTAACACTTATCATACAGCTTATTAACACTTGTCTGTCTGAAACAGGCTGCTATATCAAGTTAAATGGATGTTTCGTGCTGCTATTCTACTTCCCCTTATTTTTCTGTTTTTTATATCCAGGTTCTATCAGAAAGCAATAGTAACTTACGTACACCGAGAACTATTCTGGAACAAAAGCAGAGTGGTCTAGGTATGTGCCTACAATTGAAATTTTGTTCGATGTTAGCAGCTTTTCATCTGCCTGTTTTTGTGTACAGTTATACATTATTTGAATAGCTTTTATGTTAACAGGATCCAATAGTACTTGTTATCAATAATATATGCTGAGTGTCTGCCTATGAACTGGACAATATTTCTGCAGCAGAAGTTTTTAAATAAATTATAACTGAAAAGAGCAAATTATTTGAGACTATCCACACTACTGACTCTGTACTGCTCACAACAGGTACACAGGATTACTTTTAACATAGAGTAGATTTTTAAGATATAATTTAGTTCATGACTGAGTTTTTGGGGTTTGCAAGAATCTTTTGGATTGAAATGGCCTGCACTGGAAACTGATAAAAACACTTTTCTTGAAAATTAACGTTTCCTACTGTGAGCAATTGATGGAATGGAAGGTGTTTTACTGAGGGGAGGGGGATGGGAAACAAACCTCAAGTTTCTTGATAATATCAGGGGTTTTGCACACATTCTCTCCCCTAAAATCAATTTTCTCCTTTCAGCATTAGAATGAATCATACTGTAATCAGTGAGCTGTCTCAAATTCTTTTAGTTCAAGTGGTGCTTTTCTGTTGCTTCTTTGAAACAGGCATACATATGACTCATATGCAAAAATATGAAATCTTGCACTACTGTAAATCAATATTGCATTTTTTTTCTGTGTGTCTTTTCATGGAAAAAAGTGCAGAAAATGCATAAGCCATATGCATAAATGCAGAAGTAGATTTTTCGTTTCTTTGTAAAGATCTATATGTCTAATCTCTCTGTGATACTTTTCTCCCTATTATGTTTTTCCCTTAGTAAAATGCATATATCAGGTGCTCTTTTTATCAAAGTCATGTTTTTTATTGTGTGCTTGCTAAAATTAATCAACTTTTCTTTTGCCAATGTGAGATACAATATGGTTTGTGGAAGTTGATGTATTTCTGTGCATAGATTAAGGTATTACGTTTGTGAAAGGCTTTTGCCACAGACCAGGCACCAATTTATTTTGGTTGTGATTGGTCACATGTGCTAGTAATGTTTCCCCTCAGTGGGTCATTAAAAGTAATGAAAGGAAGTATCACTGGATAGATAGTTGATTTTAAAAAAAAATCTGCTGTTACTTATCTAGAATGTAGAAGATAAGTTCTGAATGAAAAACCACTTCTCCTTCCAGCTAGCAGTAAAAACTAAAGGAAAAAAATGGCAACTTTTTTTCCATTTTGTTCATTGTTGTATGTAAATTTCATTTATGGTTGATGATTATAAAAGTTCTTTTCTGTCTGTGGGTTTCAGTGATTTGTTAAAACTCCCATCCTAGTGGCAGGAATGTATGAGTTGTAACAAAAGTACTCTCACTTGCATGGAAATATACAAAAGTCTTCTCAGGAAAGGAAGTCAAGCTAAACTTGATGGAACTTCTAGGCATTTTCAGTTTGTAACATTGTCAGTGATGGTACCTGAAATATGAATAGCACATTTACAATTTGTTGAGGTAAGAAAAGAAATATTTCCATACTAAGTCTGTGGAAATGCATGACAACTACATTGCAGCCTCAAAGGTTGATATGGATGAAAACAATGAGCAGTATTTTTCCAGTTTATATTTGTTTGAGAACTGCAGGTTTTAAACCACACAACTTTCACATCATCATCATCATCTTGGTTTTGTTTTGTTGTTTTGGTTATGTTTACATTGATGCTAACTGGTAACTTTTCTTTACCAAAAGTGAAAACAGGACAAGAATTCACTTTGTTAAAGCCAGTCCTCTCTTTGCACATATAGCAGAGGGTGCTGTGTCATGAGTGGAAGCACAATATAATATGATAGTTTCAGCCTACAAGTACCACTCTGACATTACAAGCATATTGTGAACCTGTCCAAGGCACTGCCAAAAGCTGCCTTTTGTGTGGTAAGAGCCATGTGCTTGCATGCTGCATGCATTCCCAATGTGAATGGACGAACACCTGGTTGTTGTGTGTATTTTCTCTAACTCCCATCAGGGTCTCACTGCGCGGGCCTGTTTAGCACCTCAGTGCTCGGGGGTTCTTCAAGTGCACCTAACCTACAGGATTATGCTCGTACTCATCGTAAAAAGCTGACTTCTTCTGGCTTCATAGATGGTATGTGCACACTCTCGCACATGCACGCACAAACCATGTGCCACATTAAACTTCTAAAGTTAAATCCTAGGTTACTGATTTTAATGGAATCCTAGAATCCTTTGCCTTAGTATTAATTGTGTGAGTTTCTATTGCTTCTTTATTGCCCATAGCTTGCTTTATGTTTAACTTAATAGCATAGTTAATTCTTGTTTGTGTCTTGAATTGAACACTAGTTCATATACTTGTAATGCGTGCTAGGAGATTTCAGCAAGTAAACTTTTTTAAGTAAACTAAAATTTTAGGTTTGAAATTCTTTTCTCATTTTAAACTTCAGGTTTTAGTATTACTTATGGATCTTGAAATGAAATAAATTACTTGGAACATATACAAGGAATGAAAGAAATTATAAACTAATAAATTAAATACTGATGGTGAAAATTTTAGGATTCCTGAACCTTTTTCAGTGGGGTTTAGATTACAAAGGAGCAGGAGATTTTCAGTTTTGGATAATCTGGGGTAGAGAAGAAACTCTCACTAGATTTCAGAATGTAAAGATGCCAAAGCACACCTTTATAACTGAGGTGAAACAGTATTCATGCTAGTTTTCCCCCAATTCACTACTCTGTGTTCGACTCTAACGTGATATAAACTTGTATGCAAGAATCACCAGCTCATTCTGCTTGTTTTCATACACTTCATTACATATCTTGTAGTTGCCAGCAATCCAAATTTTCTTCTTTTTAACCTCTATTTAGATTTTAGCCCTTTTCCTTGGTCCCTTCTGCATGCCACTCAGTTCTAATACCTTCTCATCTTTTCTTTTTTTTCTTTCTTCTTCCTTTCCTTTTTTAAAATGTCCCTCTTTTGGTAGCTGTTACAAATTTCAGGTACCTGTTTTTCTCTTTCTCAGACACCACACGCGGTTCTGCTGTTAAAAGGTTTTCTATCTCATTTGCTCGACACCCAACCAATGGTACGTTTTGCTTTTATTTTAAAAACAAAAACAAAAACAAAAGGTTCCTTGCTTCAACCCTTTTATTTTTATTTCAAATACGGGGTGTACAGTATCATCCAGCCATCTGTTGTTTCTAACTTCAAGCACAACTCCAAATATATTTGTAATCATCAGATATCCTAAATCCCTTCTTTACCATTCATTAGTATAAATATAACATCAAAATTCATTTGTTAGAAAAATCCTTGAAAAAATTGAAGTGCTACTGTTAATCATGATCTCTGTAATAAATTATTCTTCCCAATTTCTTTTGTGATCAGACTGTATGGTACAAGATAAAAACAGAATTAAACCTGATCTTTATTGGGCATACACTTCTTGATAGCTGCTGTTTCTTCTTTGTCTTTCTCCTGCTGAGCTGTTTCCCTGAGCCTCCTGACGCTAAAAGAAATCACTGAACTGACAACTGGAGTTTGACTATCTTCTTGAAGTGATGCTAAATTAAAAAACTAAAGCACAATTTTGGTTCCACTCCTGCTAAATTGCTATGTTTATCATCGGACAAAAATTTATTTCACTTTATCATACTTCTCTGTTCATCAGATGTCCAAATTACTTAAATATTGCACTAAAAATCACAGCAAGAGAGCTGCCTGTTGCTTACATTGACCTCTTGAGCTTCAAGAGTGAGAGTTAACTTGTCTTCAGTCTACTATAGTTACAAAAAAAGTCTGGTTTAACACACAGGACAGAGGTATGTCTTTCTCTTCCTCAGCAAAATATTTCATGCCTACCTTTCTGTGTGATTATATAGGCCCAAAATGTATCCTGTTCATGGAAACTAGGCTCGGTCTTCAGCATCGACCAGATCTTAATGTAGCTTTTCCAGATTTCTTAACTGCACTTTTAAAATGTGGATGACTGTTGGCTGAGTACATTGATGGTGATAGTACTGAAACTACAGTGGAAATCATTGGCATTTTTATGTTAGATCTGAAATATATTTGCTTTAGAAACAAGGTTAAAAAAAAGACTTTTTGTTTGGCTTTGCTGAGAAGCAGAGTGTCCTTTATTATACTCAATTGGAATCCATAGTGACTTTTTGCACTGCAGTGCTTCTTGAAGGGAAACTGCTATAGTAAGGCTGAATTAATACCATTAAGACAGTGTTTGATCTAAAAGGCCAATTCTAGTGTCCTATTTCAAATAGGAAGGTTAGGAGTCCATTTGTTATCTTTAGACTCAAACCAAATAGTGTTTCAAAAAAATACAAGGTCAGGAAGAACTGCATTTGAGTTTCAGTGTCTAATAATTTGGTTAGTTTCTGTTCCATCTAGCACTTTCTGTGACTCATTCTTCAAAAAATGAGCTAAATCGCTTTTAATGAATGCATGGATTGTTCTGATTCATTTAATACAGCAGTTTTACCACCCATCTCTTACAAGATTAATGCATGCTCTTTGAGCTCCTATGAAACTTAAGTGTATTGCAGGTTTCCAAGGGTTCTCTACTAACATAAAAACATATTGATGTTGTTTTGTTTGTCCTTTGGACTATCATTTTGATTCTCCTTGTCCCTTTCACTCTGTTTTTTCTTATTTTTATGTTGTTATCACACCCTCTTAACTCATTTCAGACTACCCCCCCATCTTTAGTTCAAGGAACATGGTGAAACAAGTATCTTCTGACAGTGCTTTACCTTATTTTCTGGGTCCCTGTGCAGAACACTCACACCTCTTTAGGTGCTGGTCCATTTCCTCTGTGGAATTTCTAGGCTCCAGTGGTATGTCTCTATAGCTTTTAAATGTAAGACAGCAGGGTGGCTTTTTGAGATGCTGCGTTTACCCTTTCATTGTCTTGCCTTTTGATGGGGACAGTGCTTTAAGAATAAATATAGCCAAAACTCAAAAGCTGTTAGTTTACAGAAAATTGCTTTTTTAACGGGATACTGTCAGGCTGCTTCATCATTAAAATTCAAATTTATTTCTCATAACATCATAAAATATTTATTATAAAAAACTATCATAAAATATTTGTCATAAAATATTAAAATATAACACTGCAGATAGATTTCCAGGGAATCTTTTAAGTCATATCCCTTAGATGCAGAGATACTACAACAACATGCTGGGATATGGCTGTCTGATAGCAGAGTTGTTAAAACTGAACAAAAACCTATGGAGGGAGAATTCCTGAAAGAAGAAAACTTCTTTTCTTTTTTTAAAGGGCATTGGTGTATTTTGAAATTCCTCTGAACTATAACAGTAATAGTTACTATAAAGTTAACCTGACATTGTCCCACTACATTCTTTGCAAAATTAAAAAAATAAATTCTCGTTCAAGTGATAGTGACTTTTTTGTCAGGGTAAAGAGATAAATCTCATATTTTACTGTAATGCAAAGAAAGGGTTTGCGCTTTGCATGCATGCACATTTATTTAGGATATTAATATGTATGCCGAACATCTTAGTGCTTACAGTGAAGCTTAGCTACTGCCTTTATAGGAAAATAGAAATTAAGTATGTGGTAGCATTTCTTTTGTACATGAAAACCACGTTTCCATGAAATGCAACATTTTATTTGTAATATAAGTGAAGCTGACATAAGTACACTTCAGTTGATTGTATATTTGAAGCGACTGTCCTTCAAATTTGAGTATGGCCAAGGTGGATCCAAATATGAATACTGACATTTGGAGGTTGAAATTTTGTTGAGTTACTTCTCTATGGGGAGTGACTGGGGAACACTGGATATCACAGGAATATTGATGTTTATTATTTTAGGGGAGGGAACAGTTTACAGTCATAATGCTATCTCTTATAAATGTACCTTGAACTGAAATTCTAAACATTATTTCGTTCACTATTGTTTCTTCATTTAAATAGCTTAAAAGAAATGTAGCAACTGTAAATTTACAATATTGAATTGCAGAGTTGTAATGTTACAGCTGTATGTTGGAAACATTAATGGACATATTTTCGTCTTCTGAAATGCAGTTGGGTGAAGAGCTGTTTATTGAGTTATCAAACCTGCATCACTTTAGAGAACTGGTGGTTGGTTTTTTTTTTGCTGAAATGTTTAAATGCTTTTTAGTATGTTAGTAATATGGATATGCATGGTTGGTGTATAATCAATACTAATGTAGAAAACCAAAGTCCAATAAATTTTTAGATTTCGGATT
Source organism: Strix uralensis (assembly GCF_047716275.1). Lineage (NCBI taxonomy): Eukaryota > Metazoa > Chordata > Aves > Strigiformes > Strigidae > Strix > Strix uralensis. The sequence goes on along the minus strand of NC_134012.1, from coordinate 61,821,812 downwards.
TCTGTACTTACCTGTTCTAATACATGAAACTTCTATTCTTGTAAGTACTGTGTTTAAATGCATAAAGGTAGGTGTAAACCTGTCTTACAAAGTTAAAACATGTAACCTCAAGGTACAAAAGTGCTAACAGTGGTTTTCTTTTGATATTGAAGGCAACAGTTTGTTTTCACAGAATACTGAAGATGTTAGAACGTGAATTCTGCAAATTTATTTCTTGGAAGTTGTAGCATTTTAGCTCATCTGCTAACAGTTAACGATATAGCTATCCTAGTTTACTTGCATGAATGAGTTACCTATTTAGTGTTATGCCAGGTATGAGAATGAGTAGGAGAAATACTACCATTTCCTGACTTTTTTTTTTAGTGATTTACTAAGTTTGTCTTAGAAGAAAGTTATCTTTCATGAACTGATTTGGGAGTAGAGCACAGTTGTAATATTTGAAGACCACTTTTTGTTTACATGGGATTTGTATCCCATGGTATGTTACATGCTATCTTTAGTTTAGTACACCCTGGAAGTTGGCACATCTTGTTCCAACTCCTATAATATTTAGTGTCCATGATTTCAAGACTACGTCTGCATGTGCTGATTTAAAGTAATACTTTTTATCATGCATTAATACTTGCCCATGCAGTAGCTTAAATCCTGTCTTATGTTTGAAAATATCTTTTTTTTTTTTATTATTATTTTTCTTCCAGGTTTTGAACTATATTCCATGGTTCCTTCTATTTGCCCTTTGGAAACTCTGCACAACTCCTTGTCTCTGAAGCAGGTGGATGAATTTCTTGCCTCTGTTGCTGCTCCATCAAGGGAAAATCTACAGGAGACATGTACTAATTTTAGTTTGTAATTATGTTAATTTGAAATTGTTAAATATTGTCTAGTCAATCTTTCCAGTATTTTACAGCTAACAAGTAAACTAACAATACTGCATTTTGAAAAATGAAATGTGTACATAGGGCATAATTTTAAGTTTTGCAGTATGGACACTCATAATTCTTTGAAATAATGTCTGTGTTGACTGGGGTAGTAAACTAAGGGTTTAATGAAATCGTGATTGTTTATTTCCTCACATTAAGATCTTACCTGTACTGTCCTCACTGACAGCTGAATTACAAGGAAAGCTTTTTAGTGAGCATGCAGTATTTTCAGCTTTATACTGTACTGTTGTAGCAGCAGTAACCTCAGCAGAGTAGTGTTGTCTTTTACAAGCCTTTTACATCTTAAACCTGTGTTATTTCCTGTTTCTTTCGATATTACTTGGGGTTTCACCTGTGGAGTGCCTTGCAGTTACTTAGTTTTTTAGTAGTTTGTGCTGCATGTTTAATGTTTAAGTGATCTTGAAATGAAATGCAAACTGAGTTCTATCCACGTGCATGTCTCTGGGAAGATGACTTCCCATTGTGATTCTACTGCTGTGTGTTTGGAAACGGTTTCAGTTAGGTCAGATTTACCACATATTAGGATGCTTATAATTCATGTGTCATGTCAGGTGATTGAAAATCATTCTTCCTGAGGAAATGTCTAAAGACTCATGCTTTGATCAGAAAATTTGTACTTGCTACTACTGATACAAAGGGTACCTAGCTGTTAGGATTTTTTTCCTTTTTGCTGTTACAGGATTTTTTTCATTTTTTTCTGTTACAGGATTTTCCCTTCTTTTTTCCTGTTATTTTAGTTTTATACCGTTTAGATTTAGATCAGCAGCTAATTTGATAGGGTAGGCCTTCTACATCTGAGAAGGAAAATAAGCAATTTAAGAAAACGTGACTGAAAAAGAACTCAGAGAGGCTTACAAGTGTTTTAAAGTTCTCAGCTATTTGAAATGCTTTGTTACACTGATTAGGAAGTTTGTGTCTCTTGAAAATTAGTTCAGAATTTAGAGTACACAAGATGAAAAAATATTTTAAAACTGTCATACTCCTGTGGTAGTCTGGTTGTCACCTTTCTACAAAGGAGTGATTGGAAATTAGACCTGATAGAATTGAGGCCATAGGTGCTTTGCTTTCATTCTGCTTTCCTTTAACATTTGGAAGTTGTCTAGAGAATCACGTATTGTATGTACTTTTCATAGGCGTTTTGGACTAAATGCCTATACCAGTGCAATCTTTATAACCTATGAGAAGTAGCACTAATGCTTTTGGCAGTCTTCTGGCAAGGCAGCTGTTACTGAAATTTGGCTTGGCTGCCTTAGCAGCATGAAGTTATCATGTGCTTTCCGAGGTAAAAAAGAGATCTTTAGATTGGTCTTTCATGCTTTGAAGTTTTGACACTAGAGTCAAAAATCAGTAGCTGAGCTGCATGTTGTGTAACTGTGGCATCTATATTGCTGGATAGATACACAGTTCCATGGCTACAATTTTTGACATTTTGTTCAGATGAGAGTATTTTATTATTAATGATGTGTATCTTTTCTCCCCCCCCTTTCAGCTTCTCCAACTTACATGATTCCACTGTCAGGAAGAAAAATTTCTTTAAATACATATACCCCTGCAAAAATTCAACCAACATCACTTGAAACTTTGCCTGAAAGGCTAGCAATAGAGAAACCAACCTTATGTAAGTTCTGTCACAGGCAGAATGGCTAACTTGATTACATTATTTCCAGCAGTAGGATTCTTTCTTATATATTACATAATTTCTTAGGGTAGTTATTTCTTAACATTCCCTGTCTATGTAAGTGGGATCATTTTACGGGTCAGTGAGAACTCAATAGCATTGCATAAATAGTTTTAGCAGTAAAACTGCATTAGTATTTACTTTCTCTTATCCTCTGAGGTGTGTGAAAGAATTACTATGGCCTGAAAATTCATGGGGTCTTGTTTTGTTCTAAGTATGACAGTATTTCCAGCTACCTCCAAGTAAGATAAGCAAAAGAAATTTATTTATGTAAATAGCAGAATTTCTAAGATGTTTTCTGAACATAGAGCTCTGTGACCAGGTTCTGACTAAAGCTGCCAATATTTGATGATGCATTCAGTCATTAGTATATTCAGTCTGAACTGTCAGCCAGCTACAGTCTGCTTTTGGATGGCTCTGCTCTTTAGAGGGCCTCTAGAACATCATCCCATTGCATTTCTGGTTTCATTAGATTCAGTGTAGTGCTTTTTTTCTCTGCTAGGTAACTTTCATTTTTCTTGCTTTTGATGCTTTTTAGCATGGATATTCCTAAGTGTAAAATCTAATACTTTTTGTTTCTTTACAGCTACCCCTGGATCTTCTGTTTCTGTATCTAATGTTAAGCTATCTCTTGAAGAGGCCTCGCTGGATATAGAACTTAGTGGTGAAACTCTTTCTGAGAAGAAATGAAGTTGATCAGACAAAACTGGAAGCAACTTAAAACAATTCTTTAGTGTGCATTCAACTAAATTACTGAGCTTTCAAAAGCCATTGAGGTTTGCAGTTCATAGTGCACTTAAGAAGTGTGCACGCTACATACTTAGGTCAAATGTCTTTCCTCATTTTCTAAAACATTTCAGGAAATACTGAACTGCACACCTTTAATGGAAAAGCTGCACATGACCCTTTTCAGTGTCTTCAAATATCTACTGTAAACTTGTACAAAAAGAAAATACCAATGCAGTGGTATGTGTTACAGTGGCTCTTGATTTCACTGTAGGCGTTGTATGTTGTCATTATAAACTTCTATTTTCAGGAGTTTATAATCTCCCTGTGAATCTCTTTTGTGGGCTGAAATGTAACACACAACTTGGCTACAAGCATTTTTTAAATTTAGCTACATTTCCAAAGAGATCTCTTTTGCCTGGTTTTGAAGATAAGCAGATGTTTTCTGCATTTGAATTATTTTATATCATATATGCTGCAATATTTAGGCATGGTGGAATGAGTTAATGTATTGTCACTTTTGACTCTCCTTATTTTTACTCTGTGTTTACATCAGACCTGTAACATTCAAATACACTTTCTCTTTTGTTGTTTAGTATACATGCTTGTATATGGGTACCTGTATATCATTCAGTGGATAAAACTGTCTTTTATATGTTTTTATCAAAACCTTCTTTTGTTTACTAAAAAGACAGTTTTATTTGCTTTGCCGTATGTTTCTACAAAAAGGTGACAGTGATACTAAAAAGCAGATTTTGTAAAAATAGAAATGGTTACAGCTGGTCTGCTAGTAAGTTTCTCCTAAAAATTGTAAATAATCCATCTATGCTTTATTACCATCCCTCCACAGTAGAAAGAGGCTATGGTCTACCAGAACTCAGTGCTTACTCTTGCAAAATACTCAGGATTCATCATGGCCTGGGAATTTTCATACCTCTCTCCTTCCAATCTAGGTGGTTAACAACAGCTCTCATAAAAATAAAATAATTAAAGATTTTATAAGAGCTGTGAGAAGCATTAGTAAGTCAGTGGAACTTTGAGTTGTTGGGTTATGTAATCATCCTGTCTCAGAAGTTCTTGTGATTTTTATCTGTGGCATGAAAAATTATTGAATTATTACAATTATCCCAAATGTATGAAAATATTGTCCACTTTTGCAAGTTCAGTGGGCTGGTTGTTAATAACGGACTTCATAAAGTACAAGTTAGTTAATACCTTTCACATTTAAGTTGCAGAAGACATAGCTTCCCAGTAGTATTTTTGAGTAGGGCTCTCCAGAGCCAGTGCAACTATAATTACATTCACTTTGACACAAGGTCTGTTTTCAGTGTTTACCACAGGTGAAATGGCTTCAGCAGACTAATTCTAAAAATACAGGTTAAATACTCGTTAGATACCAAAAATATGAAGGGTTTCACAGCTCTATACTTAAAACATTTCATTTTTCGTAGTGTAATTGTGTTATTGACAGTGTTGGTGTTGCACACAACTGAATGTACACTTGTTTATCATTTAAAAAAAAACTGTTAAAATTTATGTATGTGTATCATTCCAGTCAACCAAAGCTTGGCATAACTTTTTTTTTACGTGCTCCTAAATAAAAACAAGTTAGCTGGCAACTTCTCTCCATTGGTTTTCTTTTAAGAGTATATGTGAAGTACAGCGAGTAGTTGACTCAGTAGGCTTAGTGGAAAACAATTTACAAATAAGCCATTGTGATGGTTTATCCCCTGCCGGGGTCTGAGACCACGCGGCCGCTGCCCCTCCCCCACAAGGGAGTGAAATACAAAGCCCCAAGACTGAAATAAGGAAAGGTTTAATACAACAGTGCAATAGCAACACAACCAACAATAACAATAACAGTAATAGTGATAGCAATGAACAGAGCAAAATAGCTACCAAATACAGCAGTTTGAAGCACGATGTACAAACCCACGAGTGCACCGCGCTCCGCGCCAGGAAAATGTGACCTGCCAGGATGTGACGTCCGCATGGCATCTGAATAACCCGGCTAGAGCTCCCCCCCACTGCTGGGGAAACTTAACCCTAGCCTGGTTAAACCAGGACAGCCATTAATATACAAATAAGCAAAATTTTCTCTTGGCAGCAGAGGACATATAAAAAATGAGTGTTTATCATTTTGTACTGAAATCACTCCTCAAAAAGGTAAACCATAGTCACACATTCTGCAGTGCTTCCTCATGTTCCAGAACGGTAACATTAAATACAGAACCACTGTGGCTGCTTTTCTGTTTCCTATTACTACTCTGGCAATAAGAAGGTAAGAACATAGACTGTACTGAGCTGATTTGAACCTGGTTTTAGTCCAATTTCTTTATGCAGTTGGACTCTCTCTCACATTAAACTTTTTGAACTGCACATCCTATTCCAAACAGATGTGACAGAGGTCAGAGAAAAAGTTCACAGAAAATCAGTGGCTGAGTATGACTGTAACTCCCAAAATACTACCACCCTGAAATGCAGTTTAAGTAAACATTTAACATTTCCTTCAAATATTAAGCATCATTACCAAACAGACCAAAACACAAAAATGTTTGTAAAAACTCTAAAATTATTTTTAATTTTGTTTTATCTGTTTTGTTTCTTTATTGTAATAGACACATAAATTTGAGTTTTCTATATAAATATATTAGCAAGTAATATTTGTTAAGAGAAGCACATGTGCTTTGATCCAATTTTGTAGGAAGCCATATAAACAAGCTTAGGGAGGTATGCATACAAAAGAAATAATTATCATACACTGATTAATAACAAAAACCAGCAGAGTTCAAAGGAAGATGGCAGAAGAGATGTATCAAAGACTTTTAATAGCCATTTCAATGCAATAGACTATTCAAGTGGCACAATGTAGGGATTTAACAGTTTCCTGTCAGCTAACACAGATGGAAGCATATTATTCCTTTATTTTTCCTGTATTTTTTCTTTATCAGTTTATAGCAATTATATTGTTGATAGACCCACAAGAGTGATTTGTTAAAGAAAAAATTGCAAAAGCTTTTCCAAAAAGTTCTGGAAGAACTGGTGGAAGAAAAGAAGGGTATTTTCTAGTCATTGTTTATGTTCTTTTATTTTTCTTTTTAAACAAGCATTTTCATTTTGCTTGGTTTTGTGGAGAGGACAAGTTTTATTGAGTATTTTCAAATACTAATTTCTTGTCTGCCTCACTTAGCCCTTAAAAACAACCATCTTCTGCTCTGAAATATAAAAACCAGTATGACAGCAAAGCAGTCCAGAGTGTATTATTGTAGAAAACAGATGCTGAATAAAAAAATCAAATATCTATAAATAAATCAATAAAACCCAGCATACTCTAGACCACATGCTGTATTATCTCCATCAGCTTTCTAACTATTCATTTCTAAATGTAACAGTCCTGTGGTCTAATCAAATACAGTTCCATTAATAGCAAAGACTCAGTATTCCATCTCTGAAGTTCCCTGCATAGTAGCTAGCTGGAGGTTTGGCTCAGTCTTCAAAGGATGTGCAGTTCTGTCTCTGATCCCTCTTTCTTCCTTCAATGAACAAGCTGAACTATGATACAATATGACAGCCCTGCAAATCATCTGTACTTTGGAGACAAGTTCTATTTGCCATTCACACTGTAGAAAAATCTTAGAAAGATCTGAGTGTGTGTGAGTGGCATCAAATGTCATTCTTTGAGGAGGAGGATGCACTAAATACAGAGAACATCCATACATAAAAGAGGTAGAAGCTAGAGTTGGAAAGACCTTACAAGAAGCTTAAAGTCTTTGCACTGATACAAAAAGAGTTCTAACATGTACTTGCTAAAAAAAGAAAAAAAGACATCAAATGGATGGAAAACAGTGTGTCACCACGTGACATAATGTATGAATGTAGTATGCAGAAATAGACTTCTAGTCCAGACTTCTAAGAATTATAAATTATCATGTGATCTGCTACTAAAGGAAGAATCAACTGTCTGAAATAACACTGAACATGACTAGAAATCTTTTTTTGTCTTTCAAGCTATACTGCCATGAATGTATATTTTTCTGTCATAAAGCTGCTGGAAAAGACAAACTTTTATGTGGAAATTACAATGTCTAGTGGTGCAAGCTCTTTCAAAAAGAGCCTAATTTGGTGATAATTGTTCTGATCTCAACAGGATTATGTGGTTGACAGGTTCTAGTGAGAAATTATTTGGTTTTAATCAAGTGAAAAATGAGAAGTACAGGAAAGGAAATTAGCATATTTTACATGGGTATCTCAGGATTAGCTTAAAAGGGAGGTATATTAGGCTATTTTTGCCTGGATACATCTTTTATCCAACGTGTTTGGTGAGAAATACACTTTTTGTGTAACATTCTTGATCTATATAACCTGATGTCCAAGTATAATGGAAATACCATCAAACCCATTTGCTGATGCACCGCACTTACATATCTCTGTTCTGTTCAGTAAAAGGGACAGAAGTCACCAACAGGGAATAACAAGGTAATTGGGTGATGCACATTTTGTACCAGACCAAGAATTCTCCTAATGTAATTGCAATTATCTTTGCTTCCAACAAAGCCTATTTGGTCTGTGTTCACATCTCACTAAATGCCCTGTTTTAATACATCTTTTGAATAGGAATAACTGCTCCTTTCATAAAATTATTTCTTGTATACTAATATAAATACTAAAACTCTTGTAAATCTCTTAAAATCTGAGTACAAGTCCATTTGGACCTCCTGTCTTATTTGTCTTCCTATTCTTGATAAATTTTTTATTCCTCTTGGGTGAGCACTGAGATTATATTTAGACTTAAAACATTGTATCTAAAGTCTCCATAACTTATTTTAAAGGACTATTCTTGGAAATATTTTGAACCATTTGTGAATCTTAACTAAGAGTCTATAGTAGTTCTTAAATAGTACTTGCACAGTAAATGTAGAATTACAAGCTACTGAGGTCTGCAAAGGAGAAAAAGAAACCAAAAGAATTCAAAAGACTGAAATGATATTGTATTTGAAATAAAATGGAAAAAAAGAAGTAAAAGCTTGGAAATTCCTGCCTTTTCTAGGTTGAATATTAGATACGAACAAGTGAACATTGACTCAAACTGTGTGCAGTTCTGGGCCCCACAATTTAAGAAGGACGTTCAGGTAGTTGAATGCTTCCAGGGGAGGCCAACAAAGCTGGTGGAAAGACTGGAAGGCATGTCCTGTGAGGAGTGGCTAAGGACTCTGGGTTTGTCTAGTCTGGAGAAAAGGAGGCTGAGGGGTGACATCACTGGTCTCTACAGTTCCTGAAGGAGGGGAAGTGGAGAGGGAGGTGCTGATCTCTTCTCCCTGGGATATAGTAACAGGACACCTGGGAATGGTTCAAAGCTGTGCTAGAGAAGGTTCGGACTTGACATTAGGAAGCATTTCTTTACCAAGAGGGCAGTCAAACACTGGATCAGGCTTCCTAGAGAGGTGGTCAATGCCCCAAGCCTGTCAGTGTTTAAGGGGCATTTGGACAATGCCCTTAACATGCTTTAACTTTTGGTCAGCCCTGAATTGGTCAGGCAGTTGGATGAGATGGTCATTGTAGGTCCCTTCCAACAGAAATATTTTATTCTATCCTATCCTACTCCGTTCTGTTCTAAACCATTATTAATTCCCATACATTTTGACCTCAACATATGCTATGCATTAAAACCAGAAACAATAAGGTTAAACAAGGATCATAGGAACACAGAATAATTCAAGCTGGAAAGGGCCTCAGGAGGTCTCTAGTCCAACCTCTTGCTCAAATCAGGGTTATCTCTGAGATCAGACCAGGTCACCTAGGTCTTCATCCAGTTTGGGCTTGAGAACCTTGAAGGATGGAGACTGCACCATCTCTGTGAGCAATCTGGGCTGGTCATGAACATGTCTTCATGGCTTCTCTTGCTTATTTAATAGATTTACATATTGATTTTGATAAACTTACTTAGGTTCACTTAACAGCTCTAGAGCAATGTTAGCAAGTACTTTCTGTTGCCTTCTCCTTTACATGCGCACATTAAATGCATCATTTGTCCAAGGCTGACCCAAAACTTCACTTCCCTTTCCCAGTAACTTTTAAATCTTACAGAGTAGGACAGAGTGCATCTTTTCATGTTGGTTGGTTCTATTTGTTGCTTCAGGATGGTCTGAATCAGAGTTGGTACTAACTGAACATCTGCAAAACACACAAAGCTCTAAAACCACCAGCTTTTTCACATTCTTTCCTGTGTTTACTATCTCCATCTGGACATAAATTCAGCCTTGCTTAAGTAGCTGTAATTCCTACTGAAATCAGCTTAATTAGGGAGAAAGTGAATTTGTCCCAAAAAGTAAACCAAGGGATACTTTTTGCACTCACTAAATTTTTTTAGCTTGCTATATAAAAAATAAAGGCAGGATTTTATTAAATGGTGTACTTAAGACCTTTTATTTAGTTTTAAGTAAATTTCACTATAGTTTCTTTTAAGTTAGCTGAATAGCCTTTTAAGAGATGTTAAAAAATGACCAAGCTTTTGGGTTTGGATGGCAAAAATGGACAAGTTGTATGGCAATAGATATTTCTTTTTTGTCTTTTAATATAAAAATATTCCAGTTTTAATTATTTTTTTCAGTGCAAAAGTTATGCTACTACTACAGTCAGAACTGTTTTTATCTTTCCTCCTTCCCCCAGATTAAGTACTTTATATTTTATCCAGAATGTGGTCATGGATTTCCAGCCAAAACGATTTTCAGAATGGCTCCAATCTTTAATAAGGGAAAAGAAACTGAATATTTAATTAAAAAATGTTTGTCTCATTAGGCTTTGGAATTAAATCCATGTGCACAAAAACAAAGAAATAAACACACTGAGTTTCAATTGCTCAGCTTTCAGCCCTTGTGATTTAATAGCTTCATTAATGCTCAAATCACCATAGCAGTTTCCAATGTACAAGCCCGGAATATACAAAAGCAAGGATAAAAAGTCTTTCTCTAAAGAGAATATCTAAGGAGTATCCTTGTTCTGCATGTAAAATCCTGGATGACTTTAAGAGCGCTGCAAAAAATTGTGAAATACTAGTCAGTCAGTCTTGGAATACAGTAGTCAGTCTTGGAAAAACTTTAATGACATTGCCTGTTGCATGGAAAATGCAGAACTTTTAAAATTATGCAGTTTTAGGAAGATCTAGGTTTATTTTCAAATATTTGGTGAGGAGTTCGGATCCTATATTTAGGAGAAGTTTTCAGGATCTGCCTTTTGGTATCTAGAAATTTAGAAGACAATTTTGCACCGCATTAATTCTGTCAGTGCGATAAATGTTATTACATATTGCAGTTCATTAAATGCTAAAATACCTGATTTGCTGGGGAAAATGGCTAATCTGTAAAGCATGTTTTATTTTAAATAGTTACTCATCTAGAACACTCTAGGATCACCCCCAAGCATCTGTTATCTCCTAAAGTCATATACCACTGCTGCCCATCGACCCTCCTCCCGACCATCAGCCTTGGAAGTCCATCTCATAGACTGACTGACAACTCAGTTGACAGCAAAAGGGGGAAGTTTGTTGGGGGAAAGTTCTGATATACTGACTCACATGATTCTATAGCCTCATTTGTACTGCAAGACAACATAGGAAGATGAGATTTCACTCAGGCTAAAACTAGTATTGCAAATGTCAACATGAACTAAAGGAGTTTGTGTACTGTAAGCAACATAGAGTATCATAATGACTCTGAATTACACTCCAGATTCCTTTTCTTACACTGCTGCTTGACCAGATGTATTCTCTGTGTTCTGTACTAAATCTACTAATTTAGTCCTTAGAACACTTTCGTGAATTTGCAAAACCATTGACTCTTAAGGGCTTGCAGAGCTTAAAGAGGCTGTAGCTAAAATTCCTTCAAAACCCTTGTTCTTTGTTTTTCTGTTGTTTGTTCTAGCTGAGAATTTGCAAGAAACGCAAATTCCAGGTGTATCTGGGTGCACAATGAGAACCTAGTCTGGCTTGTCAGGATGAGTATCTTCTCTGCAATACAAGACCAGATGACCTGTAGCTTTATTGATCATTGGGGCCAGAGGGAGGCCAGAGCATGGGCTTTGTACAGAAGCCATCTAGGCATTCCCAGAGAGGGTAATAAATTTTAGCTAAGTGTGTGGCAGGATTTTGGTAGCAGGGGAGGGCGTACAGTCTCCTGTGACAAGCTCCTCAAAGCTCCCTGGCTTCAAGTCAGACCCACCTCTGACCACGGCTGAGCCAATTAGGGATGGTAGCTGCATCTTTGTGACAACATATTTAAGAAGGGAAACCTGAGAGGAGGAGGAAACACCACGGTCTGTTGGAGAGTGGGGTGATGCACCAGAGCAGATCCCCCTGCAGTCTGTGGTGAGACAGCAGGCTGTTCCCCAGCAGCCCATGGAGGTTCACAGTGGAGCAGATGCCCACTTGCAGCCTGTGGAGGACCCCACACCAGAGCAGGTGACTGCACCAGAAGAAAGCCATGACTCTGGGGGAAGCCTGTGCTGGAGCAGTCTGTTGCTGGGAGCAGTTTATGAAGAACTGCAGCCGTGTGGGAAAGATGCACATTGGAGGAGTTCATGGAGGACTGTCTCCAGTGACAGGGATCCCATGATGGAGTGTGAGGAGTTCTTCCCCTGAGGAGGAAGGAGGGTCAGAAACAATGGGTGATGAACTGACCACAACACTCATCCCCTGCCCCCTGTGCTGCTGGGGTGAGGAGGTAGAGGAATCAGATGTGAAGTTAAGCTTCAGAAGAAGGGAGGGGTGGTGGGAAGGTGTTTTTAAGATGCGGTTGTATTTCTCACTGTCCTACTCTGATTGGTAAATCAGTGTTGGTGGTGACAGTGTTCAAACAAAATTTATGTTCTTTTTTGTTCCCTAATCAAGTCTGTCTTTTGCCCATGACTGTGATTGGTGAGTTATCCCTCCCTGCCCTTATCTTGACTCCTGAGCCTTTTATTTTCTCCTTTCCATCCCTGAGTGGGAAGGAGTGGTACTCAGTTGCCCTCTGGCCTTAAACCAGGACACTATGTATTTAAGCATGTGTCTTTAAAGACCCAGTTTTAGAACAAAATCTGGATCAGTTTCACCCCAGGGGTATTAGAAATACAGCTGCGCGGTTCAGCTTCCAACGAACTATTATTGAGAAGGGGGGGTGTCGCGGATGAAAGTATTGACACGGTAATATTTAGTAAGAAATCTAGGTTTATTAATAACTAACAGCAATTTATTATTATAAAATAATTCAGAAATACTAAAAGAAAGAAAAGCAACTTATTCAGATTCTAAAATGACAAGATTCACACTAACTTACTTAACGGTACCTATATATGTATATACACATGCATGCACATAACAAAATGGACAAACATACAGAAACAAAGGTGTTTAGATTCAGTAGAATGAACACAGAACGGACATACACACACACACACACACACACACACACAGAGTAAAGAGAAGCTAGCTCAAAGAAAATTTCCCTCTCGAGTTTAGAGTAAATACTCACAATGCCTTGGCATTCCTCAATTGAGACTCGAGCAGGGGACTTCGCCCTGGCCTTCCGTCTGGAGCAGACGACACCTTAAGGGTTTGGTACCTGAGAGGCGTCCCAGCTCAGGGGAGATGCTGGTCACAGGCCGCTGCGATCCAGGAGAGCTCAAAGGGTCTCCCTGGTGGTCGCCATTTATAGGGTCCAAGATAATTGACTTTTGTCAAATGCCTTCTGGTGCCTTCCAGCAGTCACAAAAGAATTTGATTAATGTGCGACTCTGTTATTGTTCCCATTTGACCACATCCCAGGCACAGGTGTGCCAGGCCCTTAGGAGTTGATGGGCCATTTTAACCATTTCCGAGCAATCGGGAGGGGCAGGAGCCAGGCTCGTTAACATTGTCAGTCCTTATCTCCACAGATTGGTGTATAGCTCGGGGGATGGGTGGAATCGCACCTAGCACCAAGCAGCCCAACAAAGAGGGGCCGGGGGGGGGGGGGTAAGAATTGCACCACCACAGGGGGGAAAGGCACTATGATGTCACAGTTTATTTTCCCCTTCCCTTTTATTTTTACTTACAGGAGGGAAGTTAGGCAATTGCTTGCAAGGTTCAGTGCAGTAAGCATCTTTGCTTAATCCTTGCGTAGCAAAATAAAACAGGGAAATAATCTAACTGGCTGCTGGCAAAGCCATTACCAAAGGTTTCTATCTAGTCAGTGTTCAAACTTTGTAGATGTGAAAATACCACAGAGGTTATAGATGGAGACTGGCAGTATTTCAGTGAAGAGAAAGTCACCAAGAGATGATTACTTGATCCTTTCTTGTAGTTGTGTACAAAGCAAAAAGATATGTGAGACTGAAGCTTATTAAGTCAGAGAGTATCTGAATAGGTGGAAGGGGTGGAGGACAAGGCTTGAGCAAGAAGGCTTACCGCCTATCACTCCAGAGAGTCGCCTCTGCAGGAGGATCCTGACACTTCAATTCACGCCCCAGCTGATGATGTCCCCTGCCTCCTCCAGTGCAGCCCTGGTCCAAACCACAGGAAGCCGCAGAGCTGCATGGAGCCAGCAAGCCCCTGCCCCACTCCAAGGTGCTGTGGGCCAGCCCAGGGCTGCCCTCCGAGGTGCTGCTCACCTCGGGGCCCAGCGCAGCCTGTCCCGCGGCAGCCTCTAGCGTAGCCTCGGCCTTCTCCTCACAGACACTAGCACGCGAGGGGCGGTTTTACAGAGAGAAGGGAGCATGGGAGAGAAGGGGTCGAGACCACAGGGGGCCACGGCGCCAGCCGGACCCCGGTTGGATCCATCCCCCTGCGGGGTGCGGGGAGCCACCGGCTGCCTTTGGGTCCCGCCATCCCGCGGCTGGCCCAGACCGGAGCGCGCGGCGCCACCCGGCACCGCCCACCGCCGCCACTAGCTGGCGGCCCGCCCGCCACCTCTGCGCCCCGCCCTTAGCCCTGGCGTGCGGAGCGCACCGCGCTGGCTGCCTCGCTGCTCCTTCCGCGCCGGGTCCCGCCGCCCTGGGCCGCAGGTAGGAGGCGGGGATGGTGCTTCTCCGCGTAGCCGTCGGGGCGGTGCCTCGGCCTCCGCGGCCTCGGGCCCTGTCCGCGCCTCGCGGAGCGGATACCAGAGCGGGGGGCGACGGGTGGGCACCGGAAGGGGCCGTAGGGCGGGGGGAGTGGGGCCGACCCTGGCGGCTCGGCGGGAGAGGTGCCGTGCGGTGGGGTCGAGGGGCGGTGTGGGGCGACCGGCAATTGTGGAGGAGAGGCGGGCGCGGCCCGTGGCGGGACTGGCCTGGGAGCCGCAGTGATGCCGCCCGCGGCCCGCCGCCCCCCGGACCGGGGCGGGAGTCACGGGGAGCCGCTCGGCGGGGCGCGGCCCAGCCCTCCCGCGGGCGGCAGCGGCGGCTCCTCTGCCCCCTCCCGCGGTACTGGGCGCCGCGGTGGGGCCGCTCCCGGCTTGGAAGCCGCGTAGCGGCTGGGTCTGGGGTCGCGGGCGCGTAAAACGGGCTTTACCCGCGCAGCACGGAGGTTCTGGCGCGTATCCACCGCCCGCCTCTTCCGTGAGCCGAGCGGCGGGCCCCACGCTCCCCGCAGGTCCGTGCACCCTGCGCTCCCAGCCCACGGCTGCTTCGCTTTCCCCAGCAGTAGCTGATGAACGCGGTGGAAGTAAGCCAGCGGTGAGAACTACCGCAGAGCGTTCGTGGAGCTGTCCGGGCACATCTAGGAGGAAACGAGGGTGTTGGCCCCGCTACCCGCTTGCGGAATTGTCATGTGGGGCCTGAAGCCTGCAGTGAGGTTGCTCAAGTGCGCTTTCCGTGCCAGCCGCTGGTAACTGTGTAAACGGTGAAAAAGACAAGAGTTCACCTGTTAGCACCTGTATCTTTCCATAACCATGTATAGCTCGCTCCAGTTGCAACTTGCAACCACCAGCAGACGCCATACCGTTCTTAATACTCTTCGGCCAACGCTAAACCTGAATATGACCTTACTATTCAGTCTGGTAGTAACAAAGTGCCCAGCTTTCTGTAGGTAACTTTGTATTTCTCTGTAATAAAGATTGATTAGTGAAGGGTAAACGGAGGTTCAAAGCTCTGTTTAGACATTGATTGTACCATCCGTGATACTCATTGACAGCATTTGTGCACTCCAATGTGCATTAAAGTGTTTGTTACTTTACAGAGTATGAAGCTTCTCAAGCTACTTTGGTTTATTGACAGGTGTGTTTTGCCAGTTCTGTCTCTGCATTGGGGAACTGCTGAACAGTTGAGGTGCTGTTTTGAGTGGTCTACAGATCTGTAGGAAAATAGTCTCAGGTCTTAATTTCTTTATATATGAGTTATTTATATCCTATATTACATAAGGGGTTTAGCTGACATAAGTGTGTGTATGTACCTACTATAAAGAAAATAGAAGATTATGTGCATTAGTAGATGTTTTCTATGAGCATGTCTTTGCTTGTTAGTGTGCTCTCTAGAGTGAGGCAGTACTGTACATATAGTGACTGAGTCACTGTACATACATACATGCTTGCATAGCTGTATGTAGAAATGAATCAATGGCAGTAGCCTGCAGTTACACAGAGCTCAGTGGGAGTGATGGAGAGGATCTGTGATGGGGAGGACTTGCTGCTTTTACCAGTAGTTGGCCAACTTTTGACATGGCTCATCCTGAATACAGTAAGAGTCCTTGGAGTATTTCCAAAAAGGGTGTAGTGAGGACTGCAGAACCGATGCTTTGTTTTGTCATGGGGAGTAGAAGTGTGCAGCACTGGTTCTTTTTCCTACTTTTTCCCAATCATCTCCCTTACTGAAAGCTTCTCCTCCCACCACCCTGCTGCTGTTGGTGTATTTTGAACCATATTCTGTCTTGAGTGGTGTGCTTGCTTTATTTTTTTTTTTTTTTTCCCCCTTGGGGGAGAGTGCTTGTTAGTATAATGAAGATGGAGGAGGGTGGTTCTCACAGTGACTTTGAAGCAGAGGGAAGTGAGGCAATGGCAATGTGATCACTGAAATTAAGTTATTGCATAACAGTACCAACATTGTACTTATACTGCTAGCTTGGCCATCGTATGCAAATGCAGTATGTTATGGTAGAGTCAGATGAACTGAGTATTCCAGGACAAAGTTTTCTGTTTGCACTACTTGTAAGTTTAATACAAATTTACTGTACCTGCATGTGCTGCTGGGCTTTAATTAATTTTTATTTCATACATATATTACACTTAAACACTTGGTTTTAGGTAGCATTTAAGTATGGAAAGGAGCATTTGAGAAGGAGGCAGAGAACAAAACTTTAAAGCCATTATAAATGTAACTAGTAAGCTTGAGGAAGTGACCTTTAGCAATGTGGATGGTATTAAGCGAGTGAGACATCTGTCCAACAAACACCTAAATATCTGCTGCAGATCACATCAAGACAAAGAACTAGTCATTTAAAGTGCTTCAGTTAAAAAAGAAAACGAAACAAACTCAATTATATTAAACATATTTTTCCTGAGATCTTTGAGTAGATTGTATTTTTAACTAATATATTTCTTTGAATAGCTGTTCCTAGGCAAAGGCTGAATATAATATTGTTGTTGTTTAGGTTGATAGTCTCAAGATAATATCTGCAGAGCCATATTTTCAGATGTGACAATATATATAAGCTATGAGAAGATGAAAATCAAAAACACAGAAAAACAAAATTTACTTATAAAGAAAATATTCCTTTAACTTACTGATGAACTAAGGAATAAAAATTGTTTTACAATATGCATCAGCTACCTTTATGCTGGCCAGGACCATCAGTTTACTGATGGAGTGGAGCAGGGAAGTGTTCATCTGTGATTCCATCCAGCAAGGAATTTGCAGTGTTTATTTCAAAGACTCTAAATGTTTCACAAAGGTTACCCTCTGTTAAACACTTCTATCTAATGTTGCTTAGCAAAGAGATGTTAAAAGTTAAATGGCCTTCTTTCCCACCATTTTCTTTTACTTTCCCTGCTTGCTAAGTCTGCTCATGCAAAATTCATTAGCCTGGACCAACTTTTGAAATTCCATCTGTCTCTTTTATGTGTAAATTGTATGCTCTGTCATGCTGATCTGGTCTGAGCTAGTCACTGGAGTTGCCAGTTGTAGTTACTCAGTAATTAGTTTGTGATCCTCTTCATTTTTAAAAGGTAGTTTCCTGGATCATAATTGTTTTCTGTTTAAAGCTGCATTAATAACAAGATTAACAAACAGGTTAAATAGTTCTTGCTTCTTGCAGTAGGAACGTATTGTTAGAAATCAATTTAATTTTCTTCTGCAAAGTGTTTAATAATTCCATGTTCTGTATAAGTCATATGGTATTTATTGTCCAGTATACTGGATTGCTGAAAGGCTTAATATTTCAACTGTTGACAAGAACCTCCCCTCCAACTATTCTGCAGTTATCATTTTTACTGGTTGTTTTGTGGACTGTTGTTTTGCATCACATCCTGGAATTATGGCACTGGCTTTATTAATTCAGTAATATCCATTAATTTGTTTTCTTAAGGCTTGAAAGATCATAACATATGCTTTATGCATAATTTCATTTTCTTGCATGTAATTTTGAGAAAAAATCCATGCTAATTTTTTTTCATACTCCATCTGAATGTTGTCTCATGTGGTGCAGCAATTTAATATTACCCCCATTCTGTTTTTCTTTAGCTTAGAGTATTTTGGAATTTCTCCTAAGGAACAGCAAGAGTTGGTGAAGAACATGAGTAGTTTATTGGTACCTTTCATGATCTTGTTCTCTGTGATTCTCCCCGCACAGCCCCGCCTTTTCCTGTCTCTACAAACATGGTATCAGTCTGTAAAACATAACACAGCTATTACAGGGGACCTTCAGGAGCCTGGTGAAGTAACATTAGTCTAAGTCCCTTCAGCTGAATGTGAAGAGCACAGCTAAAAACTCTCTGGCAGCACATGCAGCAGTATCACCAGCTTGCGCTAGAAGAACCTACAAGCTGCATACATCTCAAAGTCTATGGCCTGGCTGCCCCAGCTCTAGAAAAGAAATGTGGCACCTTTGTGGATACTCTTACATAGCTGAATTTTAGCTTGATTTTTTTTCCCTTTTAACTAAGTATTTAACTTGTTTTAGTCGCAGATTGGAAATAATTATTTCCAGAAAACTTTGCTCTACAATTACAAAAATTCCGTTAGGATATTTCAGTGACAGAGAAATGAGATGGGATTTCCAAGACCACATATTTCTTTTCAGATTGCAAGGGGAAAGATGTAGACTTTATTCTTCCCCTTCACAGAGACAACTGAAATAATTAAAAATGTGTGCTGGCTTCACATGTGCTTCACATGTGCAGGATGACTTTACTTACTCCTGATATTTGATAGACAAACATATCTTTTAAGTGCATTGTATATATTAAGTAATGGCAGCACAGAGAAGGGAAAGTGTCAAAACTCAGTTGATCTCTCTATCCAGTATGTTTGACACTTATGAGTCTATTGCCATATTTCCATTCTGCCTCCTTGTGAAAGATTCTATAATTGGAAAACCTTTATATTTGCAAAATGTGGAAGTTTTGATGTTTTTACCCTTGAGCTATCCCAAGCATATTAACGTATTCTTTGAGGCAATACAATGATTTATAGTAGTTAACCTAGATTTTCTATTCACTATTTCTCTTCTCTGTGTTTTAGACAATTTTCTCGATATTTAGTGGATTGGGTCAGATTAATTTATATGCAGAGCCTGCTTTAAATTATAAAGAGAATCGATAAAAATCTTAATGAAGTGAATTGTATTCTGAAAGCAATTCTGGTGTGTGTTGGTCAAGTGAATTCTCGTGGTAACTATTATTTTCAGTTATTTTCCATACTTCTTACAATATGTGAAGCGGCAGCAAAGAAAAGGCTATGCCATCTTGTTCCTTTTTGCCTTGTTTTGATTTTGTAGTAAATCTTTAATTATAAATTGTCTTGAATTGGCATCACTCTGTTGTCATTCTTTTTTAAAAAGCAAGAGACAAGGCAGTTGTGATCTGAAGAAATAATATTTTTAAATTGAAGTACTGTTTTTTTCAGTATTATAATTGATGCTGAGAATTACCGATGAGCTTACATCACTACGTAGCAATGAATATAATAGCAGTCATCTAATGCCTTATAACTATGGAAATGGCCTAAAAATGCAGTCTAAAAGTTCTGAATAAATATTTGTATGTAATGGTATCTACATTCACAGGTACTGTGAATCTCAATTTATTTTCTCTTATAGAAGTTTTCTAAATAATGTTTATCTTTTTTCACCAGATAAGGAGACAAAGCATGTTGAAGACATATGGCAGCTTGAGTAACTCCCATTAAAAGTCTTGGGAAAGAACAGCTGAGCACATGCATACATGCTGAGTTTTGGACCTCTGCCTGTGGGGCTGGCCTGTCATTCCTCTCACCAGCTAGCAGTGCTGTTCCCTTGTTCCCTTGAGCTTCTGACATTTATGGCACTAGCTTCTGACACTACTGTTGCTTTCAAGTGTCTGTTGGATTTATTGGTTTTAGGGGTGGACTATTCTTCACACTGGAGCACAGACAAGAAGTTCTGCAGTTTCAGGCTGAACTACTAGCCTGGAGCTTGCTGACTTGAAGGCTTTTCTGCTCTGATTTTCCTTTGTACTGTTTTTGACTGGTGAGGGGTAATTGTTCGGCAATGAATCCTGCCTCCTTCCCTCCTGTTTGTGGTTACTCTTCAAAGTTGATTGCTTTTTGTTACCAGGGCACACACCCATGTTTCAAACAGAAGTAAATGAATTTTAAAAGCTGTGTTCTGAGAAGAGCTTTCAGGTTGCTTTCAAGCTCTCAAGACTTTTTTAACTCAAAAAGCGCATGAGGACATCTCTTCCTCCTTTTCCTTAGGGCATGTATTGCTGTTGCAAGTCATTGTTGGGTTTGGGTTTTTTTTTGTTGTTGCTGTTTATATGTGACTAGGCAACATGAGTCCTTTCTAACCTTGCTGTCTGACTATTTTATTTATACTTTTTCTAGCACTTGTACTTTTTCTAGCATCATTTCACCTTTTTAACAGAATGGGTTGAGTCTTTCTAGAAGATTGCTGGAAAGATTTCTGAACTGCAGGGTAAAAATTGGGAATTAAAATAACAGGAATGGTAAATATTTAGGTTCCTTGGCTAAAACCACAGGGTAGCCGAAAGTTTTAATGTAAAATTTTTGTGTGCTATGCCTCCAGTAACCATGATTCCTGATGGTGCAGGAACTGTAATTCCTACTTAAGGAGTTGTCATGAATATCTTTAACTCAGTGGCTGAAACCTCACCATATTTATTGTCTCACTACTAGATATGGTGCTAAAGTAGGAAACAGCAACTGCTTCTGCTATTCTGAAAGTTTTAATTGACCCCATAAATATATTTCAAAGTCAGTTAAATATAATGGGCAACATTCTTGAGTTTTACGTGCATGTTTTTTTCAGCAAGAAATTTTGGTGTTTGGTTTGCTTCAGTATTTGAATTCTTTATTTATCTTTTGGTGTGCTACCTGTATTGTAAAATTCAAAATGCTCTAAAAGCTGACTGGATGAAGTGTATCTGTAAAAGTTATGCTACACAAAACTTATACTGAAGAAGCAGATGGCCATTTTGAGAACTGAAAAAGGACATTTAAGACTAAAGGAACATTAGTAATAGTGTCTCCATAATAGAAGTTTGACAATGGCAAATAAAACCCTCTTCAGCAGAACTGGAGATTTTATCTACTTCTAGTTTATTAGTATAGGAAGCAGCAGGTTGATTTGAGACTAAATAGGGAAGCAGAGATGGGAACACTACTTAAAATGCTCCTTCCCAGTCCCTGAATAGAAACAAGGCAGGCTTAAATCTTGCATGAATCTAGATTATTTTCTTTTGCAAGTGAGATATGCACACAGCTTTCCCTCTTATTTTAAGAGAAATGGAGATTGAACCTGATAGAATTTTTGAGGATGTCTAATTGCCAAAGTTTGAATAAAGTATTCCCTTGTTTGTTGCATCTTGCTACTCAGCCTGTGACCTCCTAAGCCTCAGAATGGCAGCAAGTAGCAGCTTTAAAAGTTTGCAAACTGGTAATAGCATGTTTTAAGACAGTCTCATTTATGAAACATTACTGAGCTTTTGAATGTGGTTTATGGTCACCTATAGTGAAATTCAGAATTTTGTTTCTGCTTGACACTTGCATACTAACTTGCCTTTCTTCTTTGAGTCTCATTGCCTTTAAACATTACAAAGCTATGCTGAATGTTCTGTGAGTTATATTAACTAGAGAGCTACTAGCTACTGTTTAGAGCAAAGGTGAGGCTAACAATGGAGGAAGGACTTGGAAACAAATGCGACCTTTCTATTTTGTTAAGTAGCTGAGCCACCAAGATGGTGTAGATTTTGAAAACAAAGAAATTAAAAGAATTAAGCCTTCTCTGTGTTCTGGCATCCACTGGTGTATACTTGCTGGGGTATTGACTTTATCTTTCCACGTTAGAGATGGTAATGGCTTGTGGCAGACAGCTGTATCTGTAAAGGCACCAAATGATGTATTTGGAATAGTTGTGAGGGAAGAAAGGTCAGGGTGAAATAGTCTGTTTCCAAAAGAAATAGAAAACCATAGCAGTCCAAAACCAGAATATCCCAAAAGAAATAGAAAACCACAGAATTCACAATATTGGTTATTCTTAAGATGCTTATAAGAATCTTGTGCTATATTCATTAAATGCTAATATACTGTTTCCTTTCTTAGAAATACATTAGAATAAAATAGTATGAGTTTGGTTGATTGTGAATAAGATGATAGGTTGGGGGGGGGGGAGGGACGAGGTGGGTAGGATTACTGATGACATATAAAGACAGTTGTTGAACAGCCAGGATGCCATTCTTTGAATCTAAAGCAAGCTGTCTGCACATCTGGAAGAGGGAAGTATTGCAGTACTCTGAGCAGATCAGGTCTAGTCTGTGGTCGTGCTTGACTGAGGTAGCAGCTGTTAGACATATTTTTTTAAAAAAGCTTTGTTTACTGAGATTATCAATAAAAAAATTTCACAGCTGAATATGGGAGAAGTTGCTGTGGATATGCTAATGGGTGTAGATGGCCTCAGAGGCAAGGGGCTATAAGGAATCAAATGGACTAAAAGAATGAAAAAATGGACTGGAAAGATGCTTCTTTTTTGTGTACAGTACTACTCAAGAGTGTTTTTAACGTTTAAGAATATCAGGAGTATATTTATGGTATCTTTTATTAAAAAAAAATCTAAGATAATTTTAAAAGGCAGATGTTGGTGATAATTTTGTTATGCAACACCCTGCAGAGGCTGACTAGAGAAGTTCTGGTCATGAGTTTCTGGGTGATACAAAATCTCATTTCTGCTGTCCTCTCTCAACTCTTCATGTTGCATAAAGGCTCTATTTCTGATCAAGCTCTGTTTTATTTTTAGGAGGATAACACTGTGTGTAAAATGGAAGTAGACATAAATGGAGAGTCCAGAACTACCCTATCCACTCTCCCTGTGCCTCTTGCAGAGGTGAGTCCTGTGGGCAGGATGGAAGCAGAGAAGCCCCGCTGTTCCAGTACCCCCTGCTCACCAATGCGACGGATGGTTGCAGGATATCAGATCCTTCACATGGATTCTAACTACCTGGTTGGCTTCACAACTGGAGAGGAGCTGCTAAAATTAGCCCAGAAGTGTACAGAAATTGAAGAGAATAAAGGGGAATCTGGGTCGAACTTGTGTTCCAAACAGCTTGATTCAGGACTTGCACGTTCCTCCCGTTTGTACAAAACTAGAAGTAGGTACTATCAGCCATATGAGATCCCAGCAGTAAATGGAAGGAGGAGGAGACGGATGCCCAGCTCAGGGGATAAATGCACTAAGGCTTTACCATATGAACCTTACAAGGCACTTCATGGTCCCCTGCCTCTTTGCCTTTTAAAAGGCAAAAGGGCTCATTCAAAATCACTGGACTACCTCAATTTAGACAAAATGAGCATTAAGGAACCTGCTGACACAGAAGTGCTACAATACCAGCTCCAACACCTTACCCTTAGAGGGGACCGTATGTTTGCAAGAAATAACACATGAGCTATTATTTCGAACTTAGAACCAATTTCTGATTAAATTTCTGTTGCTGCAAAAATCCACTGTTGTACTGTGTACATGACTGTCTACATTGTAGGTGGTTGTATCAGCTAAATGTTATCAGAAAGCAATTTATTTGAATAGAATCTTGGCAATACAATATGTTGCAAGTACTTGGAGTGAGAAATCTTTCCTGAGCAAGCAGCTTCTGATGCAAATTTGACTGCAACTGGTGAATATTTCTTTGGATACCTTTTAACAAAAAGCAAAAGCATTTGATTTTTGGGTTTGGGATAATTTTTTTTGTACAGTTAGATCTAGTACCTTCAGTAATTTAACTGAAAAATTGATAATGTCTGCTTGGTTGTTGCTAGTTTTGGCTTGATGTTAGAAACTGCTCTTGAATAAGCACCCAAGTTGAGGAGGTTTTTTTGGTTTCACTTTTTGTTCCTGTATTCTACAGTAAAATGTATGTATTACTTTTGTCTACATCGTGGGGAGGAAAGTGATCTTGGCTAAAGTGGATCACTTGCTATTTAAACAGTTCAGTTCAAACATTTTCAAACTATGCTTGCACTGGTGATGAGGGTGAGTCACTCATAAAACAAACCTTTGCTACTTGAATCATATTAAATTATTTTTTAGTTTTGGCATGGAATTAATTGCTTTGCCTCCTCTGTTCTATAAAATTTGTTCGGGATAAGTATTTGTGTTACTAAAAACAAATCCTTTTGGGAGTGAATGTTTTTTTGTTAGTGGGATTTATTTTTTACACTGTCTTGACACACAAACAAGGATTCACTGCAAATTCCAGTAAGTACACTGGAATGTCTGCATTAGTATGTCAGTACTATTTTTTATTTTAATTCATTATTTATATAATGTATAGTAACAGAAGATGTCATATAACTTCAGCATTGCTTTAGAAATTCAGTTGATATGAAGCACTGAACCCTTGAGATCCGGAAGGCTGATTTTTTTCTAGTGGAGTGCGAGTGAAGTATTTCTGTATCAGCATTGAAGAGATGATCCTGGATTATTCAAAAGAGTAGATTGAATACACTGGTTTACTTTTGTTACTTAAGAATTTTTTATCCAAACATTACATTAAATGCAGTTTTGACAGCTGTGTTCCTAGATATATTTAAAACATTTTAGTAACTTATGTTTAAAAATGAAAGCTAATTTTTAGACTTTTTTTAGGTGCAATCTTTTACTGAAGCAGTGTGCAACTGGGTTTTGTATGATGATCTCTGCAGAAGAAGTTAAAAATAAGATCACATTGTTTTGAAAGATTAATTATTTTATCAGTTGTTTCTGGTAGAATTAAGATTTTTTTGGTTGTTTGTTTGTTTATCGTGCTGAATGAACAGGAAGCACTAGTTAGTGCATGTGCTGTGGAAAATGAAGGATTCTTCTCGTTCTGTCGTTTACTCCACAGCTGTAAATGAAGGCAACCCAGTAGTCTGCATTTTGCTGGTTTGGTTATTTTTTTTTAGGTTTATTAGAGTCCAACAAACTGATATGTAATTTTAAAAGTTAACTACACCTTTGTAAATTTAATGTATCGAACAATGATCCTGAAAGTAAAATCTTCCTATATAGTCTGTAGTTTGAAAAACAGAATATGGTCAGATGCCAAAGAGATAGGGGTTTTGTTTAAGGAATAAACACCACTGTTCATTGAAATACCCTATGAAACTGTTTCTGGCTGAAAAATAAAAAGGGTGGTATAAACAACTGTTGTTGTTGAGTCTTTTGCTGTGTTTCTCCTATGACATTTAAAAAATACATCTTTAGACCAGGGATCATTTAAAAACAACTTGAGAGCAGGAATCTTGGACTTCTGTGAAATAGATGCTTAAGTTTGTTACTTTCAGGAAACGGGCCATGCAATTACTGATATTTTGTGCATGTTTCTAGTGTCATCCAGCGTCCTAATTGTATAGCTACAGTAGAGAGGTTGATGGCTATCTGGCCAAGTTAAAGCATAAAAATGTGGTAATATTGTTTGCTTAACGTACACAGTTGCAGATCTCATAGCATATCCTCATTCAAGAGCCCAATGTTTTGCAAGTTTGGTTTGTAATGTTCTTTATCAGAACTTCTACATCCACAAGAAGTTCCTGTTTTTACCTCTGCATTAAGCAAAATCTCAACCAAATGAAAGCTTTTGATCTTGTCTTATTTTTGCTGCTTATAATGTCTTCCATTAAACTAGTCTATTAAAATCAAAGATGAGATAGTTCAACTACTAAAATCAAATTGAATGTGAACAATACTGACCTTTCAAAGTGAGTTCTCACTGTTCCTGTAATAAGTTAAAAGGAAAAAAAACTATCAAAAAATAATGTTTCCTTCTCAGCTTTAGGTATCTTTCAGAGGATTAAAAGAGTGAAGGTAGAAATGATACAGCGTAGTAACACAAATATTCCATTTAACAGACCATTAATACCAAAGCAGATCTGGAATCAAGTACAAATGTGTAAGCTTGGCTATTGAGGCAGATATTAAATTCAGGCATGCTGCTGGCATTTTTTAAAAAAATATACCAAAAAAGGATTGGTATGAAATCCATTCTTTGTTTCAGTGTTTTCTTTCTTCATTTTGGGTATAAACTTGTAACTACGGCTCCTGTCCTGCTTTGTTATGGTTTGTATTTACAGCTGCACATGGTACCTAACTGACCTTATCGTTTCCTTTACTTTCTCTTTGTCCATCCATTGTGTTCTGACTTACACTCAGTTCTCTTGGGTGATGATCTCTCTTGTTGAGCATGTTTACTTTAGTGGGAATTGTTAATTGCAGACTAGGGCTACTAGACAATATTGCAAAATAAGTAACAGACAAGCTTTTAGAATTTTCTAAAACTTTTCTCCTGAATGTGTGGTTTTTGTTGTTTGTTTTGTTTTTGTTTTTTTTTTTTTTTCCTGCTGGGAAGAACAGAGGGATGCAGAAAGTTTATTTTTAAACTGTTGAAAATGGAGATTTTGCTGTCTGGACATGCAAAAAGGTTCTCAGTAGTTCAAGGCTTGGAGCATAAATAATTCCATTATTTTGTGAGCTAATAAGAGAAGAGGACAAGTGTAATTTTTAAGAAATATAAGAGAAGATCAGAAAGGCTATAAGCTGCATAAAAAACTTCCAAAATCTACAGTATCTGCTGAAATATTAGCAGATTAGTTTCTGTAAACCTAGGTGGTGTCAGGCTGTATAATTTCCTTTTGAAGAAATGAAAAAGCTATCCAGAACACAAAACTGTGGTCTGAAAAAGTCTAAGTGGGTTTCAAAGTATGTTTTAATTTGGTGAAACACAGGATTCAGTTTAAAAAAAAAAAGAAAGTCTTAAGGTGAATACTAAGCTAATGTCAAGTTTTCAAATGAAAGTTTGTAGTAGGAAGGGAAATACTACCTAGACTATAAGCAAGGAACTGTTATGGATAACATAACTGATGTATCTAACTCTTTCTGTGTAATTGTTGTTTCTAACTCTTTCAATTGGTAACAAAGAGTCTGAAACAGAAGTTATCCAACATAATAAAACTCATGTTTTCTATGTTTGGGAGGGTGGTCTGGCTAAAGTCAGTTATTAATGTTAAACTTAATTTTAAAGAGGAATGTGTGCTAAAAAGAAACAATAGAAAAAAATTATCTTCAGTGGGAACATAAGCAGAAAAAAATAGAAAAAATTCTTTGAGGAAGACTAATTTTATAGTGAAGCTACACTACAGAAATGTAACTAAGATGTTAAGCTGTTGTAGGAAAAAATGTAGATTTATTACAGTGCTAATAACTTTAAAGACAGTATAAAGTTTGGCAGCCAACAGTAAAAGTACACATTTCTTTGCATGTTGTCTGAGCATTTGGCAAATACAATTTTATTGATGATTCTTTCCAGGGACTGACTATTTGCATGAGTGGTTTTCAGTGATTTGATCTGTTAATTGGGACATAAGTTTCACGATGGGTGATTACACTGAACACTGTAAGACTGCCAAAAATGTTTCTGATAGACAGATCCTCAGAAGAACACAATAATGTTTGGATTATTGATTTTTTAATTTTTTTTTTGTCTGTATCATACCACACCTTTTAGCCAGAGATTAATTCCAACTTTCCATGTCCTTGAGGACCTTCAGACAGATTATGGGGTTTTTTGCACCAGTGATTTTGCTAGTGAAATATTTTTTTGTCTTTGCACTTTATTCCATCAGAAAAGCACTTGGAAGATCAAGCTGTATCTTCAGGCCTACAGAATATGGAAATCTTCCTTTTTTGGAAGGAGCAAGGAAGCTCCCTCGTTGTCTACAGTACTTGCTTCTGATCTTGTAAAAGCTAGGTAACATTGTTAAATATTTGATACTTAAGCACAGAAATCTTTCTGTGATCTGCTTCTGTAGGTGTTTGCTTCTGACTTGTAACTGTGTGTGTGCAGCTTGGGAGAGTGGAGACTGTTAGGAGACGCCGATAATTGACCTGCAAAGCATCACAGATTCGTGTAAAAAAAAAAAAAAAAAGTCTCTTGCATCTCAGGAATCATTATCAGGCAGTTCTTCAGCATTTTTTCCTTGCATCAAAGTGATGACTTCTATCAATCAACAACCACTTTACTTTCCTCCTCTATAATCTAAGGATCATTCTTAATGATGCTACTCCCTCAGAAGTTGTCTTTGGTTGCTGCATTTGACTGCTTCTGAATGGTAGGAGTTAAGATTCAGTGCTGCTGCTCCAGTGGTCTAAGTACTAAACCTAGTCTTGTGCATTTTAGTGGTATGGATCAAGGGAGGGAACATTACCCTAATGTTTCATTAGCCAATCTGTCTTACATCCTCAATTTACTCTTACCTTTAGTAGTTTGGTGCTAGAGAATGATATCAAGGCAAACCTAAAGAGGAACCATCTAGGCCACATTAGAAGAGTTGAGGAAAGAAGACTCTCAGTCTGTGGGGGAAGATCCAGAATCAGCCGACTTGCACTGAAAACAAAAGGGAAGGTAAGGATATTAACTGACTATATTCCATCCATTTTGAGGAGACAGTTGTCTAAACTTACATATGCTTGATCTTACCTATCAAAGTCTGGTCTGGAGTGAAAAGAGTGGGAGGACAAAGGAGAGCTTTGCACAGTGCTTTTATTTTTGTGAAGTGTGAGAGAGCAGAAAGAATTTACCAGAATATATCAGGGGAAAGGCTGGAGAAAAATAAAAAACCTCAGGGGGGTAGTGCTGCAAGAGTGAAATAGTGTATGGTTTCAGAATCAAAACAAGCAAAGACATGGAAGGAGATGGTATGCTGGTCTCAAATCTCTCTAGAAAGCAATTGTCTGTATGTCTGGATGATTGAGGGTGATGGGACATTTTAGCAAAATGCTGTGATCAAATCTGGGCTGCAGTGAAGGTAGAAAGTAGGAGCTTGAGGCTGTCTGTGTATGCTTTCATACTCCTAAGCTTAGATGAAATTTAGAAGAGAGTTCTGAGGGAATAAAATAAAAATCTTGATGCCGTTTGAGTATGGTCTGAATTAAAATCCTGTGGTGTTTCTGTGATATTCTGCAGCTCTACTCAGTGAAATAGGTAGATGGTACAATGTCATAGTTCTTTGACAAAGCAAAGTGTAAGAAGCTATGGGAGCAAAAAGAAAGCTTTTGTCTGTTATGTTCCTTTATTATTATTGTCAGTAAAAAAAAAAATGCTGGTATAAATACCAACTATGACGACTGGTGGGATTATTGCCCCATTTCATTTTGCCATTTTGCTAGACTTTTGCCTGCTGAAGCTCCTGGTGACCTGTGCTTTCTGTGAAAATGAAGGAGACACAGGTGCTAAAATATGCAAGAACTTTGAGAACAGCAATAACAGCTTGAACCCTATGAAAAATGGAGCAAGTCAGAATTTGATGTAGTGCTTTACATTAACCTATTTTTCAGAAACTCAAAAAATGTTGAAAAAAGTGTTAGGTACTGAGATGCTTTTAGAAGTCTATTTCAGGCCAGTAATATTGCAGTATAGAACTTCCCAGTGTGAACTATAGTCTGCAAATGGATAAAACTACAGAGGGATTATTGAGTCCAACTGTAAACCTAACACTGTCACATCTATCACTAAACCATGTTTTTTAAATACCTCCAGGGATGGTGACTCAACCATTTTCCTGGGCAGCCTGTTGCAATGTTTGATAATGCTTTTCATGAAGAAATTTTTCTTAATATCTAATCTAAACCTCCCCTGGTGAAACTTGAGGTAATTTCCTCTCTTGCCTATCACTTGTTACTTGGGAAAAGAGATCAACACTCACCTGGCTACAACCTCCTTTCAGGTAATTGTAGAGAGTGATAAGGTCTCCTTAAGCCTCCGTTTGTCCAGGCTAAACAACCTCAGTTCCCTCAGCCGTTCTTCAGAAGGCTTTCTCTAGACCAGTCACTGGCTTTGTTGCTCTTCTTTGGACACAATTCAGCACCTCTATATCTTTCTTGTGGTGAGGGGCCCAAAACTTAACACAGCATTTGAGGTGCGGCCTCACCAGTGCTGAGTACAAAGGGATAATCACTTCCCTAGTCCTGCTGGCCACACTATTTCCGATATGAGCCAGAATGCTGTTGGCCTTCTTGACCACCTGGGCACACTGCTGGCTCATATTCAGGTGGCTGTCAATCAACACACCCAGGTCCTTTTCTGTCAGGCAGCTTTCCAGCCACTCTTCCCCAAGCCTGTAGTGTTGCATAACGTTCTTCTGATCCAAGTACAAGACCCAGCACTTAGCCTTGTTGGACCTCATACATTCATCGATCTGGCCTGTCCAGATCTCTCTGTAGAGACTTTCTACTCTCAAGCAAACCAACACTCCCACACAACTTGATGTCATCTGCAGACTTACTACAGGTGCACCTGATCCCCTCATCCAGATTATTGATAAAGATATTAAATAGAACTGACCCCAATACTGAGCCCTGGGGAACACCACTTGTGACTGGCAGCCAACTGGATTTAACTCCATTTACCACAACTCTTTGGACCCAGTCAGCCAGCCAGTTTTTTACCCAGCAAACAGTACACCTGTCTAAGCCATGAGCAGACAGTTTCTGCAGGAGAATGCTGTGAGAAATGATGTCAAAGGCCTTACTAAAGTCAAGGTAAACAACATCCACAGCCTTTCCCTCATCCACTAAGTGGGTCACCTTGTCATAGAAGATCAGGTTTGTCAAACAGGACCTGCCTTTCATAAACCCATGCTGACTGGGCCTCATCGCCTGCTTGTCCTGTATGTGCCATGTGATAGCACTCAGGATGATCTGATCCATAACCTTCCCTGGTGCCAAGGTCAGGCTGGCAGGCCTGTAGTTCCCTGGATCCTCCTTCTGGTCCTTCTTGTAGATGGGCATCACATTTGGTCACTCCCCTCGTTTGCCAGGAATGATGATAAATGATGGAAAGTGTCTTGGTGAGCATTTTCATCAGCTCCCTCAGTACACTTGGGTAGATCCCATCTGGTCCCATAAACTTGTATATGTTTAAGTGGTGTAGCAGGTCACTAACCATTTCCCCTTGGATTATGGGGGCTTCATTCAGCTCCCTATCCCTGTCTTCCAGCTTAGGGGGCTGGGCACCCCAACAACAACTGGTCTTACTATTAAAGACAGAGGCAAAGAATGCACTAAGTACCTGAGACTTTTCCTCAGTCTTTTTCACTATGTTTCCCCGTGCATCCAATAAAAGATGGAGATTCTCTTTAGCCCTCTTTTTGTTGTGAATGTATATAGAAATATTTCTCATTGTCTTTTTATGGCAGTAGCCAGATTAAGTTCCAGCTGGGCTTTGGCCCTTCTAATTTTCTCCTTGCACAACCTCACGACATTCTTGTAGTCCTCCTGAGTTGCCTGCCCCTTTTTCCAAGGTCATAAACCCTCTTTCTTTTCCTGAGTTCCAGCCAAAGCTCTCTCTTCAGCCAGGCCAGTCTTCCTCCTCGCCGGCTCATCTTTTGGCACATAGGGATGGCCAGCTTGTGCACCTTCAAGATTTTCTTCTTAAAGAATGGAATTATCAACAAGATCATTTTCCACATGCTTTCATGTCAAGGTAGTCTGATGGTACCTGGGGTGTTTCAGCAGCCATAAGTGTGAAGTAAAACCAGCCCTCTTTAAAACCTCTTCAAAGGCTAAATGGCCAGCTGTGAAAATGGCCAGTTGTAAAAGGAAAGAAGCACAAAAAGTAAGGAATTTTTGTGGTGGATTATGAGATTTGTAACAACAGCTCAGACATTTGTATTTTAGGTTGCTTTATCTTGGAATGTAACTTTGCAGAATGAATATTCAAAATTTTAATGGGACAAAAAAACCTAAAGCCAAAAGCCTGAATGTATTCTTTCTTAAACTGATTTTACAATTTAAGTGAATCCTCCCTTTTCAGTCTGGGCTTCCAGAGAAGGCCCAAGTCTTGTAGGGAGTAGTGTCAGTGGTGAAGCAAACAGCTGTTCCCACTGAGATTAGTTATGCCCTCAAATGGTGATATTGGCACCTAAACTGCTACTAACAAATGAAAAAAAAAAATTCACTGAGGTTCACTGAAGTCCTTGTGCTGTATTTTTCAAGGTGATGAATGTTGTACTTGATGATGTAGCTGTTAGATACTGTCTGAGAAAACCTGAATATCCAATTCAAAGCATTAAAATATTAGTCTAATTTTTACAATATTTGAATGTTTTTATCTGTTGTCCAGTTTTGGAAGATCAGTGATGCATTTTATATGACTCTTTTTCTGTCTTCTTAGATCTTGATTTAAAAAACTTCAAGAGAAAAAAATCTTTCTTAGCCTAACATGTTCTTGAAGTACAATGTATGCTTTGTATTACCAACTGCAGACTAATCTAAGATGTTAATCAGTATTGAAATCACTATTGCAGTCATTGATAATTTTACTATCTGGCCTCAAAAAGAGAAATTTTTTAAAATGCATCTAAATGGTATCATGTTCCCTACTTTTATGATTTAGCCTTCAAGTCAATGGGAAAATGGCCATTGGTTTTAATGATAGAGGATCTGGACTTCAGAAGCACAAAGCTGTAACACTCTATTTTGACATCAAACCTTCAATCAGCTGCCTGCTTCCCATCTCCTATTTTGTGGAGTTTTTATTGATTAATTTAGGAGAACTTCAGCCAGAAGGAGGTTGTCTCAAGTGGGCAGTTTTCAAGAGGAAAAATCTTACTTGGCTTATGCGTTTGAGAAATGTTCTCAGTTGAGACTTGTCTATCTCAGGGGAAATAATTTTGGGGGGACTGGTGCCTTTTTATTTTTATTTGATAGTGAGCTGTGGGAAGAAGGCAGAAACCTTAGTCTGATAACAGTTAATACTAATTTATAAAAATCCTGCCACAAAAAAAAAAAAAGCAATAATTATATATGTGATTAACTAGATGAGAGATGACAATGACTTCAGACAGTAATTGGAACCACATGCCAAAGTGGTTCTTTTAAAGACAACTTAGGAAAACAAACCAAAAAGCATAGGTATCTGCAGTATTCTCCTTGCATAAATGAAAAGTTTTCTTGTATCTTTGATCCGGGGTGAAATGATAGTAATCCTGACTGATCAATTGACAGAAGCTTAAATTTCCTGTAGTGACAAGATCCGCAATGCTGTTCCCTGACGCAATTTCAACACAGCAAGTAATCCTTCCTATTAAAGCTCCCGTTGAGACAGAATGTTTTCTCTGATTGGAAGACTAAATCTGTCCTTAATCATCCAGATAAGATGACATCACCAGGATGCTATAAATTGTCTGAAAGATTAGATGCCCACTACAAAGTGCAAACCTAATCCTGAAGTTGGAAAACCAAAAGGCTGCCTTTTTTAGTTCCGTAATCACCACTAGTTAACATGAACTATAACTAAATGCTATAGCTGAAGAACAAAATCTCTATTAGAGTGTGTGCTAAATATAGTGAGAATTTTTTTGGACTTAGTAGATAATTGCCTTCTCAAAGAACTGTTCTTGGACAATTTATGGAAAGATGCTCTTCTGCACTTGGTCTCAGGTGACACTGAAGACTTACCCCAAGACATATTACTGGGATACCTCTGTAGTTAAAATTACAATACAGTTAGGTTTATAACTGTAATAGGAGAGAGGAGGTCAAATAAATCACACGTGCAGAATTACTCCACATAAATTCAGCATGTGTTTTAATTATGTAAAAATGAGGCAGTCCAAAAAGCAAGAGAATGCTGGAGATGACTTAGTCAAGCAACAGTCAGAAGCCAGTGTGTAATATAGACTTACCCTTCAAGTGCACTGGCTGCAGACAGATATTTCTGCATGTTTTGCTGATTAGGGATACCAATTAAACTCAGACACCAGAGTGAAAAGAGCAGGCGTATTTTACTAGAAATAACTAAATAATATATCAGAATAATACAGAAAACATACAGTAAGAAAAGACAGAATAGTGCACTTAAACAAATAGGAAGATACAGGGTAATGCATCAAATCATTACTACCTGAGAGAGAGAACAGTGATTAAGAAAGATCCATCACCACTTGCATACTTTACCATCATCCAGATCCGCAGTCGCTGGGCAGCCCCGGTTACAGCGAGGATTTGGAGAGCCTGTCCCGGCAAGTGGGAAATCCTACGCGGTGCGTCCACCCATGCGTGAGGCTTCCAAAGTCACTGTGAGCAGGTCCAGCCCTATATACCCAAAAATCAGCAAGCCAGAATAGCTGGCACCTTTGTTTCAGGCAGAAATATCTGCTTTAAATTTCACATTAGGTTCCCCCCAGAGCCTGGCCAGGGCTCAAGGGAGAAGCTAAGGGAATTTCTCTGCTTATCTAATTGGATTATGCACAAGGTCTCACATCAGGCCAAAGTGACAGACAATGGTCTCCATGACCCTGTTATTTTATCCTCACACAAAGAAAGATAAATATACATTCAAGATAGCTACATCTTCCATACATATTTCACTAATGATTACATACTGAGTTAGCAGCTTTGGCTCAGGGCCTGTTGTTCAGGCTTCAATACTTCCACTTTTTACGTCAGAATAGGTGGTTTGTTATAACTTAGTATAATACCTGTCAGCACAATGGTTATCAGTTATAAAACATACAGGATTCATCTATAGGTCAACTCTGGCTTGGGCCTACTGTCCAAGCCTTAGCACTTCACTGCACCATCTAGTTGTGCTTTAACAGCTGCTACTTGATCTGCACACTTAAATACATTTCTAATCAAGAGGACAAAGGGACACAGGAAGGACATGTGTGGCTGCCCATCATAGCTGAGGTGGTGCCAGGCTATATTATCTTGCAGTGGCTTAAGTCAACTAACAGTACAGTCCAACTGGAGACACAGTTAGTGCAAAAAGACGAAGGTTACTGAGAGCTTGGAAGGGGAAGCAGGGGCTTTCAGCAGCAGCAAGTTCTTAGGTCAGCCCAGCTGTCCACAACACTGCAACAGTAGTTACTGTCAGGAACCCAAATTCTGAAAAACATGGCCAGACATTTGGCTGCAGCATTGCCAAGCTGCAGTCCTGATGCCTCATTTATCATTTGACTTTTAGCTTTGATGTCCTTAAAAACTTTGTCTTTAATACATCATGCTTTTATTACTTAATACTTGCTATATGAGACTATCAGAGAGAAACAGGAATGCAATCCAGCTGGCCTAGTGTCAAAAATTGTTTTGTTTTGCCATGTCATGCTATACTGCTTACTCTGTGAGTGTCTCATTGCGTTGTCCAAACACCTCTTAGAGTGTCAGTCAGTGCACTGCAGGCTCCTACAGCAGCTAGCAAAACTGCGGGAGTAAGGGTCTCTTTTTCTGGCTCACATCCCGCCCCTCAAGCGCTGCTGTGACTCCACTACTTGGTTTGCACATTCAGATATTTTTCTCCAGTGTTGAAACACAGGAATTATCTGTTTATTTATTATGTGAAAAAGGAAATGATTTTGTTAACAGAGGTCTTTCTCTGGAGGCATCTGTATATTTTTAGAGTGAGAGATCATGACAGAATACAGTAACTTATTTTGCCAGGTGGTCTTTCTTCTGCTTTAGTGCTATTTTCACTTTGATATTTAATCACTGAAGGAAGATTTTGGAAACAGTTTATGAGACAAAGACAGAAAAGCTTGTTATCCATGTAGCAAAGATGCTAGCGGATTTTGGTTAGTGTTGGACTGCAAGTAAATGTACTCTTTTTCCAGTATCATGAAATTAATTATGTTATCCTTAATAGGCAGAGGAAAAAAAATGCATTAATACTGAAGCATGCGATTGCACTGAATAAAAAGCCAAATGAAGTTGCAATATATTTTGTATTTATTCAAATCTATATTTAATTAAGTATTCATTGTTTTGTGAGATTATTATAGGGCATGTCACCATTGTCACCCTTTCCTTTAATTTCAGGGTAGATTCTGGACATGCAGTGTACCATATTAAACTGTTAGCAGATTTTATAAATGTTGCAAGTTTAGTGCCAACTGTAAATTAATTTTACAGGTTCATCAATTGCTCTGCTTTTGGTTTCATTAGATTTTGCAATTAGGTTATATCTAGAAGAAGGAAGAGACTGATAACTCATACTCTTAGCAGCAATATATATGCTGTAAAAAGTTGGTAAATGTATCTATGGAATACGAGCTAATATAAATCAATGATTTCAAAGTACTTTCAATACATCTATCAAATGAAAGCTAAGACAACTGCAGAAATGGATGAAAGGAGATAAATAAAAGCAGGTTTTTCAAAGTTGTCTTGATTAATGTAGTTAAGTAACTTAAAAATTTTGCTTTATTGGGCAGCAGTGAAGGACATAGACATACAGTTATATCTATAGGGTCTTAGCTGTTGCCATTTAAGTCAAGAATCCTATACAGTAGGTTTAGTAACAGCAACATTGTAAATTAAAGGGAGTGCTTTTTAGAAGTTAGTGGGAAAACTGTTACTGATTTTATACTAGAAAATCTTTATTACCCACAGTAATTAAATGTAACTATCAGGGGAAAAATGGATTTATGGATAAATTCTTTTGGACCAAGTGGCACACTCATATACTTGTGCTCTGGAATAGCCCCGTACATATTATTCCCATAGTTTATTTGGAATTCTTACTTTCCAATTACCCTAATGGTCCTAATTAGTTCTATTTTTCTCTGCATCAACACAGCGCTAACTTAATCTCAAATTCAGAGTTAACAAATGATGCAATCAACTCTCGAATAGTAAAATTAGAAAGTACATGAAGCATTACTTAGAAATATAAATGCACACCTTGCATGGGTATTAATCTTCTGGTGTGTATGTGTGTCTGTGAATGTAAGCTATTTCTCAAGATCAAAAGCCAATAAATTTCTGTAATATGCTGTGGAGCCTGGAGGCAAACTGAGTCCCACGTGATGTGGCATTATTTGTGGATGCTGAATCTAAGAATTTTTATTAAATCAGAGGGGATTTTTTCTTTCTTTCTTCCTTCCTTTCTTCTCTTTTTTTTCTTGCTGAACAAAGGAATGATAAGCAGCAGTCCATTTCCACCCTGTTTTATGTGGTGATGGGTGTTTGGCCCTTACTTTAACAAATAGAAAAAGAGAGGCCTTCACAGGTGTGGGCCCATCTATATGCAAGTTATGTTGAATTTTAGAAGAGCATATTTGACTTTTCCATGCTTTTCTGTGTCAGTAAATTTTACTCATGCTGACAGCAGAAATGCTTTAAGTAGAATAAAATTAGCTGGAAAATGTTGAGCTCTGTCATCTTGCTTCTTATTATAATTCACAGTCTGATTTCACATGAATCCAAAGCAAAAACCAGCATTTGCAAAAAGAGGATAAAATGTAACAATTTCATAGATTTTTACACTAGCAGCTATGGAAAGAATACAGTATTTCACCTATTCATAGCAAAAAAAATGAGAGGACTATAATCAATGCAACGAGTTTGCTTTTAATTTCTTCCTTCTGTTTGATATCTGGTTACTATTAATTTTAAAGCACATTTGCAAGAAACTTCTCCTTAAAAGTAGTATATCTATTTCTGATCCTTTTCATAAAAATTGTGCTCACTGAGGACAATTTTGCACAAAACCCAACAAAATATTTTTTACTGTGAAACTGGTAGAAATGTGCTATTTGATATGATTTTATAGCCAAACCAGCATTTTTTTGTTCTTTGATGAAAATAAATTTGGAGGGAACTTGAAAAGAGTCCATTATTTCCAGTGCAGCCTTAGCAACCAACCTGCTTGGTTTCAGAGGATATTGCAATTTGTTCTACTTATGTGAAAATTAAATGTCACAACAGTTTCTTTAAATAATTAGTAAAATAATTGCCTTGCTTTCAGTCATTTTTCTCATATCCTATGAAAAACAATGCTCTTTGAATCTAAGCACCAGCATTTTAAATGTATGTGAATTTAGCCGTTACTCCTGAACGTGAATGATGTTTCATTAAAGATATGAATACCTGCTGCTTCCGCTGGAGACAGCAGGTTCAAATATCAAGCATGGGTGCAAATTAGGTGATTTTAGGTATTCATGTCTGAAAACTGTAATTGACTTAAGCTGAACAATTCTGCTCTGAAAGAAGAAGAGATTGAGTCCTGAGTCCTCCTTATGGTTTGGAACCATACAGATGACCCTAATCCCACTCACCAGAGATATTCTTTCTTTTGGTTTTAGGCATGGTAGTTGACGTTTTTAAAATAAAGAACATATTTCTGAAAAGAAATTAAAGACAGGAAAAAATTATTTGAAAGATCTGAATCAAAGTGATAATTGCCTTTAGACGTTATCAAGTTCAGTCTGAATTTACCAAACAGTTTCAAATGAAAACACTGCTGAAAGTGTTCTCTTACAAAAATGAAGGAAGTGCTCCATTTTCACCCACTAACAAGTTCCTTAAGAGAGACAGAGTTTGCCTGCATAGGTCATCTTGCAGGATCAGAGCCTGAATTTTAAACTCTTCTTGATGGATCTTGATTCTCAATGCTGCATTTAAGAGACATTAGTAGTTCTATAAAATAGATAAATTGAAGAACTAGTGTTGTACTTAATGTAGTAGAACTAAAGCTTAATTAATGTAAAAAAACACCTTAGGGTTTTTATGTAGGAGAGCTTATAAGAAGACACAGTTATGATAACATTTCCTATTTTAGATTGTGTATTCATTTATTCCAGTGAATTTGTGAAGTGATTTGATATTTCTGCATGTCTCTAAAAAGCCAATGTCTAAATGACAGAATAAAATACAATGGTGGGAATCTATTTTTAAAAACAACCCAGTCGGAAATGTCTCTTGTAGTTATATTTAGTTTTATAAACAATCCATGCATGCTGGTTTTGACTGGGATAGAGTTAATTTTCTTCATAGTAGCTAGTATGGGGCTATGTTTTGGATCTGTGCTGGAAACAATGTTGATAATACAGGGAAGTTTTAGTTATTGCTGAGCAGTGCTTACACAGAGTGAAGGCCTTTTCTGTTTCTCGTACCACCCCACCAGCAAGTAGGCTGGGGGTGCACAAGAAATTGGGAGGGGACACAGGCAAGACAGCTGACCCCAACTGACCAAAGGGATATTCCATACCACATGACATCATGCCTAGCATATAAAGGTGGGGGAAGAAGAAGGAAGTGGGGCACGTTTGGAGTGATGGTGTTTGTCGTCCCAAGTAACCATTAGGCCTGATGGAACCCTGCTTTCCTGGGGATGGCTGAGCACCTGCCTGCCAATGGGAAGTGGTGAATCAATTCCTTGGTTTGCATTGCTTGTATGCGCAGCTTTTGCTTTATCTATTAAACTGTCTTTATCTTAACCAATGAGTTTTCTCACTTTTACTCTTCTGATTCTCTCCCCCATCCCGCTGTGGGGTGGAGTGAACAAGCAGCTGTGTGGTTCTCAGTTGTCAGGTGGGATTCAACCACAATACCATGCCTGCTCTCTTTGTGGAATGACCTTATAGGATTCATGCTTCAAAAGAAAACAGAGCTATATATCAAAATCATATATTCAAATGTATGACTATTAACAGAGCAATTTAGTTATTTCTCAACTGAATCAAATTTACTTAAAACAATGTAGTATAATCATGAAACTAAAACAATGTCTGTCTTGGATGTAGCATGCATCCAAGCTTCATATATAAGGCAATGAAGAACTATTAGAGTTCTAAGAAAAAAAAAATGTTGAATTGTTGAACTGTTAACCTATGAAGAAAGATTATAGAGGCAAGATATGTGTCACAGCTTAAGAATGACTGGAACAGTATATTCCTCATGCATTACTACTGCTCCAAAATCCTATGGTAATATAAACAATACTGTATAACAAATATCTGGATATCTGGTGCCAGGCTGCCACAAATGCTAAAGAACAGCATGTAATGGTACAAGAGCTTGCAACCTAGGACATCAGGGATTATAATGCCAACTAAAACCAATATAATAACAATGAGTATTAAGTTTTTCTTTTGGCACTTTAATATAATGAAATAAACTGATACAAGTTGTCATTTGTCTCATCAAAATAAGCACCATGATTTTAGAAGGATGTTAACTGGAGATGACTCTGTAAGATAGACAATTTATTTATTTAATCACATTATTTAATGTCATCTGTGTGATAGCATGAAGTATATGCTAAATATTATTGTGGGTTGATTAGTAAGAGGAGAAATCTGAGGTAAGACGAGGGGAAAGAAGGTGATACAGTGATAGGTATTAATTTTTAATAACCAAATATGAATTTTCTGTGACTGGCCTGTGTTTTCACACATATAGCTAATTAATTTTAAGATTGCTAAGAAACATTTTTAAAAATAAGTAGAAAAATGGTGGTAAAAGATCAACATTTCTGCCCTTAGATGTTTATTTTAGTCTGTATTTGGGAGCAGAAGTTGAAATGTATTTTTACAGAGAAGTTTTCAGGCCCTCTCAGGTGAAATGAATTCATGTACTCCAGTCCAACACTTTCCGTCTTCACTTCCAGATTCTAAACATATTCTCTCGAAGTGTTGCACGGCATGAAACAGTAGTGGTGTTGATTTAGTTGCATGATTTCTGTGTGTGTGCACACAGCTGAACAGCTTGGTGCCCCATAGCATCTGTAGCTGCATGGTAATGCAGATAAAGGCAGTTTAAGTTGATCATATGTTACAGCAGTGTTTTGTGCCTGTGTTACCCCAGCTTGAAACTCATGACAGAATGAAGTTATTCCTCTCTCTTTAAACATTTCTATCAGTTAAGTAAGCGGCAGTTTAAAATCGCATCACTTGTGACTCAAGAATATCTAAAATACAGTGAAAATTCAAATAGGACTTGGGAACAAAAAAAAAGTGGAAGGATTGTTAGACTGACTATTGGTCATGAGCTGAAATGTTTTTCCTGGGAACTGAGGGTTAAATATGGCATATCTAGTGAAGGCTGGAGAATTCCTGCTACAAGTGTTTTTCCGCTCTCAAAAATATGAAGGAATGGGGAACCTGAATGTTGTGGCCTGGCTGGGCAGTAGGAAATTGCCTCTCTGATTTAGGTATCAGAGGTGGATGCTCAACTTTCTCTTCCACCTGTTCAATCTAGAAATCAGGAGCATTAAGGAAACATGCAAGATCAATTTTATTTTGAA
This sequence comes from Strix uralensis, assembly GCF_047716275.1. NCBI lineage: Eukaryota > Metazoa > Chordata > Aves > Strigiformes > Strigidae > Strix > Strix uralensis. The sequence goes on along the minus strand of NC_134012.1, from coordinate 61,780,785 downwards.
GAAAAGTTGTTTCCCTGGAAGGGCCTAAAGTATTTTGGCCTAGATATCATAAATGAGAATTTTTGTTTTCAACAGCTTCCTAATTATTTTCTCTTTTCAGTTGTGACATGTCTATTTTGATCTCATTTTTAATGAACAGAAAATACATGCATGAACAGAATTAAAATCCTCAGTATGGTAAAAATTGAGTAGAATAAAAATAGCCAAAAAGAATGATTTAGTTTTGTAAAAGATGCCACTCTTTTTCCCACTGAGCACTGACTTTTTAGATTATTTCCTTGATCAATTATTGCTTAAGACTGCTGTGTAATTATTCACTCACAGTGTCATAGTGCCTTTATGGGTACATTGCATAAAATGGTATACTCAAATTTACTCCTTCTCTCACAACTAACCATCTGTAAGACCACAACTAATTTGACTGTTTCAGTTTAGTATTTCTTCCAGCTAAAATAACACCATTATTTTTAGGCCAATTATGTCTCTGAAGTCATAATTACTAGACTTCTCTGAATATATATTATAATTTGAGTTTCCTGTTAAATTATTAATAATTGCATCTTCCCTGGATAATAAACACCTCAGGGTTGAGCCTGAAAATTGGGATTTTTTTTTGTCAGGATGTAGTTGTCCTGATAATCAGGAAAAAGAACACATTGAAAAATTGGTTTACTCCAGGCCACTGACATAACAAGAAAGCACCTTATTATTATTCAATTACAATATTTGAATTAGTTCCCCTACTAGCTGAGTATATGTCCTAATGCAAAAGATACCAGCTGCCAGGTTCTGCTTTGTGGTCAAGGGCTGAGGACCTACAATGTGGTCAATCTAATGTCTTTTGGCTGTTTATATGTGTGTAATGTGGCAGCAGACTGGATGATCCTGTTGATTTTGGCAGGAATCATAAAACAGGAATGGGGTGATGCACTTGCCTGGTCGGCCCACCTTCTCCCCATCCCAGTTGTCCTCTGCGGCCCAGAAGAGCTTTGATGCCATGTTGTAACGTTGGCACCATGAAGGCTTTTGTTGATCTCACCCTAGTAGAAAGGTATAAAATAGGAAGAGGGAAACCTGTCACAGGAAAGGAAGCATGTTGTCCTGTGCCCAGAGAGTCCTTGCTCAGGCAGGAGCCAAACTAGTGGCTGAGCTGGTGGAGAGATGTGGGAGAAAATGGTACCTTTGGTATGGGACCAAATATGTAATGTAAGCTCATAGAGAACTTGTATGTGAACAAAACATACAAAAGTTAGAAAGAGGGGGACAAACACAGTCCTGGCAACAGGGAAAAAAGTGAGCAGGGCAGGAGTAAGTAATGCTTAAAAGAAAGAGGAAGCATATAGAGCCCATGACATGGGAGTGAGCAACAAGTAGGGGACAGTGGTTTTGAAGAAAGTGGGACAACAGAGCACTTTGAGCCCCAACTTTGAACCCTGGCAGGCTCATCCTGAGGGAATTGCAGGGGATTTCCAAAACCAGAAGGAAGTGTATGGAGGATTGTTTTGCTGATCGGGGATATCAATTAACCTCAGACACCAGAGTGAAAAGAGCAGGCGTATTTTACTAGAAATAACTAAATAATATAACAGAATAATACAGAAAACATACAGTAAGAAAAGACAGAATAGTGCACTCAAACAAATAGGAAGATACAGCGTAATGCATCAAATCATTGCTACCTGAGAGAGAGAACAGTGATTAAGAAAGATCCATCACCACTTGCATACGTTACCATCATCCAGATCCGCAGTCGCTGGGCAGCCCCGGTTACAGCGAGGATTTGGAGAGCCTGTCCCGGCAAGTGGGAAATCCTACGCTGTGCGTCCACCCATGGGTGAGGCTTCCAAAGTCGCTGTGAGCAGGCCCAGCCTTCTGTGCTAAAAATCAGCAAGCCAGAATAGCTGGCACCTTTGTTTCAAGCGGCAATATCTGCTTTAAATTTCACATTAGGTTCCCCCCAGAGCCTGGCCAGGGCTCAAGGAAGAAACTAAGGGAATTTCTCTGCTTATCAGATCGGATTATGCACAAGGTCTCACATCAGGCCTCGAGGACAGACGCCTGCCTCCATGACTCTGTTACCCTATTCATATACAAAGGAAGGGAAAGATACATTCATCATAGCTCCATCCTCCATGCATATTTCATTAGGGATTACATACTGAGTTAACAGTTTCGGTTCAGGGCCTGTTGCTCAGGCTTCAATACTTCCACTTTTTACATCAGAATAGGTGGTTTGTTATAACTTAGTATAATACCTGTCAGCACAATGGTTATCAGTTATAAAACATACAGGATTCATCTATAGGTCAACTCTGGCTTGGACCTATTGTCCAAGCCTTAGCACTTCAAGGATTCATAGGGAATCTGGAAGAGAAAATGAAAAGGGAAAAGCAAAGGCCTTCTGGAGATGTGCAGTGAACCTGAGCTTTCAGTGGATAGAGAGCACTCAGGTCCCTTGTTCACACCACCGCTGGAGAAGTGGGGCATACAAGTGTGGGTCTGCAGGTAGAACTGTGACAAGATAAATAGTAACAAATGCCATGTGTATAGCTAGGGTGAGACGTGCAGTGGCTTTAGGTGGAAAGCCAGGAGCTGCTTAAAATCATATTTTCAGAAATTTTCTGTGTTTGTTTCAAAAACTCTTGGACATTTATTATGATTTGTGGTAAGCTGTTAAACTAACATGAAGCTTTTTGCTAGGCACTCTTTTATGCCTGTAGATGCTTAGGTAGGGCTTACCTGTTTCCATTAAGATCCCCAAAACAGAGGTTTTTCTATCTGATTTAAATCAAAGTCCAGTGGAGCAGTTAATCAAATGAAGAGTTGAAATATAATCTTAAGGACATATTCTAAGATTTTAATGAACAGAAAGATTAATGTGAGATTCATAGAGTGCTGAATACTCTGGATATAAATCAATTCCTGTAGCATTCAAGTAGAGGACTGTTCTTCTACTTTCTTTACCATTGTACTGGGTCTGGCTGAGCTGGAATTGGTTTTCCCCTATAGCAGCCCTCATGGTGCTGTGTTTTATGTTGGGAGCTGGCAGGGTGTTGATAGCACACTGATGTTGTGGCTACTGCTGAGTAGTGCTTACACAGCACCAAGGCTCTTTCCAACATTTTTCCCCCCTCAGTGGGACGAGGTGGGCAAGATCTTGGGAGGGGACACAACCAGGACAACTGACCCGAACTGACCAAAGGGATATTCCATACCATATGATGTCTGCTCGAGTATAAAGCTGGGAGAAAGGAGGAAGGGGGGGGGGGGTCACCCATGGTCCTCCGAGGCAACCACTACGCGTATTGGAGCCCTGCTTCCTGAGAAGGCCCGACATCGCCTGTTAATGGGAAGTAGAGAATAAATCTGTTTTCTTTTTGCTTCCACGTGCAGACCTTTGCTTCGCTTTGCTTATATTAAAACTGCTTTTGTTTTACCCACAAGGCTTGTTTGTGTTTTTTTTTCCTATCTTATTTTCTTTCCCCTCTTTGCCCTGTTGAGAAAAAAAAAGGGAAGGGGGGGGGAAGTGATAGAGCGACTTGGTGGGTACCTGGCATTTAGCCAAGGTTAAATCACCACAACCATTCACAGACTAGACAGAAAAAATCTTGATTGAATTAAATGTCAACCTCAGATAATTTTGCTTAAAATTTTTAAGTAACATTTAAATGTTTTATGAATTAAATACTGAGCTTTCAAACTGAAAAATGAAAAGAAATTTTTTTCTTCCTTTTAATGTTATTTTTTAATTAAAACAATGGAAATCCAAATTAATTTTTAAAGTAATTTTCCCAGTTAAATCCACATATTTTAGAGATTAGAAGTTTGGCTGAAAAATCTTTTTCCAGGTCAACTAAAGAAAATCATATACGGTGGGACTCTCTTCACTAATCTGTTAATAAACTAATCTGTGATCATGCCATATACCCTTCTGTGTTCAGATTATCATTGTTTCCTGTGTTTTTTTCTGTTACATATATTAAGAATAATTAAAAAAAAAAACAAAGCAGAAAGCCAAAATAGTCAACTAAATATGTTTGCTTTGGACTTAAATAAGTTTGTTTTTCCTGTTCATGCAGGTATGTACTCAAAACCCTTTGGACAGGTTGAAATGACTGGGATATGTCTATATGAGGAGACTAGAAGAGTGTGGAGCCCACAGAATGTTGTATCCATCCTTTTATGACTCTTATGCACACTGTCACGGATGAAAGTACAATGATTTAGCAGCAAATCAGGATTTATTAATGACTAGCAGCACTTAATCATTAACCAGTTTAAAGATTTACAAAACAATTCAGTAAAATATGTTAAAATTAAAATAGTGACTTAACTACAGATTCAAAGATGACAGGATTCACACTAACTTACTATATGGTACCTTAAATCAATACATATATACATGTGCATTCACAAACACAAGACAGACAAACACACAGACAAACAAAAGTGTTTGCATCCAGTGAATTAAGTATGTACCCACAGTCACGAAAATAACTGTGTATACCTAAACACACTGGTAGGTAGAGAGAGAGAATGGGTGAAATAGAAGCTAGGTCAAAGTTCGAATTTCCCTCTTCCTGAGTTTAGAGTAAATACAGTGCATCAGCATTCCTCAATGGGTGATAACTGAGACTGAGGAGGGTCGACTTCACCCCGGCCTCCCATCAGCTCTAACGGCAGACAGTACCTTAAGGTTTTTTTGGTACCTGAGAGGCATCCCAGCTCAGGGGAGGTTCTGGTCACAGGCCCGCTGCGATCCAGGAGAGCTCAAAGGGTCTCACTTGGGGTTGCTATTTTTAGGGTCCAAGATAATTGACTTTCATCAGGTACATTTCCACTCCAGCCCAAGTCAACTGATGAAATATTCTGGTGTTTCCACCAGTTGTGCAGGCTCAGACTTTCTGGATGTGCAGTTCTGTTATTGCCCTCCGTCGGCCACATCCCAGATACAGATGTACCAGCCGTCAGGAGGTGATGGACTGTTATTACCATTCCTAAGCGATAGGGGGAGCAGGACCCCGGCACGTCAAGGGGGTGCCTTAACGCTCTGGTCCACTACCATTTGCAACCCATACTGTCCTAGGTTGGTATGTGGCCCAGGAGGGGGGTTGGACTCACACCAAGCACTGAGCAACCTAGTAAGGAGAGGCAGGGAGGAACTGCACCAGCAAACACACAGAACATGACTGAGGGCTAGGGCTATTGTCTTGCGCCCAGCATTTGGAACCATAGAATCATTTAGGTTGGAAAAGACCCTTAAGATCTTCAAGCCCAACCATAAACCTAACACTTCCAAACCCATCACTAAACCATGTCCCTAAGTGTCATTGTCTGGATCCACTGTTGGGGGAAGTTTGGATATGATCCCAAGAGCAAGATTAAGACACAAACGAGGTCAGATACTGTACACCCAAAACGGTTTTTTATTATTAAAAAAGTGAAGAGGGGTAGCGATAAGACAGGATGGGAGGAAAAGACAGAAAAAAAGCAAAGATGTGGGATAGGGCTGCAAGAATAGTCACCACCATGGATCCAGTGGCATCCCATTGGTCCTCAGTCTTCAGTTCTTCGGTGGTGGGTGCACATGATCTAGCTTCGATGGTGGATGCACACTGAGCAAAGTTTTCTGTTGCCTTTTTAAGTTCATAGTATCTGCTATTAACATATCTGCCCACCTTTAGTTTTTTTTCTCTGGTCCCACAGGTTTTGTTGCATCTGGCTTCAGGGCAGGAACGTTTGCCTGTTGTCAGTTCATTAGCAAGGCATGCATGGGGTCTGGCCTACACAATAGAGCCACAAATGGCTACAGGATGGGGCCAGCTCAGCACACCTCTGCCCCTTTGAGGCTTGTCTAAGGAGTCCCACAATGCAACTGCAGAGAAGTCGGGGGGGGGGGGGGGGGGGGGGGAGGGGCGGCGGTGGCGTGTGTGAATCCTTCAATACACTCCCCCTTCGCTGGGCGACATTCCTCAGACCAATTCACAGGCCGCAGCAGCTTCTCTTGGAGGTTTGCACAGAGACAAGCAAGCTTTGAGACGGTCATATGACAGTTCAGTCTCTCACAGACACATCTACATGTGTCCAATATCTCCAAGGATGGTGACTCAACCACTTCCCTGGACAGCCTGTTGCAATGCTTAATAACCCTTTCAGTGAAGAAATTTCTAATATCCAATTTAAACCTCCCCTGCCGCAACTTGAGGTCATTTCCTCTTGTCCTATCACTTCTTAGGAAAAGAGACCAACACCCACCTTGCTACAATCTCCTTTCAGGTAGTTTCATTTGTTTCATCCTGAATGGATGTGAAATTTGTTGTTGCGCTATTGCCAAATGGAGACGTGGTGTCTTCCTGGCCTAATGATCTGGGTCATCCCTGAGGTGATTTATTATCACCCATGCATTCACTCTACTCTAGGGCCTGAGTTCTGGAGCACAACAACATTAACACCAGCGGAGATAAATTTGGCATACAAACAGACCTGTCCCGACTGCTGAGAGACAAGAATTCAGGCACATAAATTGGAGCACATGTACTTAGGATCTGAACTTTGTTTCCTCTGATCAGGTAATCTTATCAGGAAATGATCTGAACCGTTAATATAAAATGTGCCATGGAAAGACCCAAGATAGATATAGAGGTTTAAATGGGGCTAGGAGAATAAAGTTCTCATGCACATTGTTAAGGCAACTCTTAAACTGATCTATTGATGAATATGTAGGAGACCTGCACTAGTGGGGACTGTATCTGTTTTGAGACAATATGGAGAAATGTCTGGCTACTGTCTACATTGTGTGTAAACATAGTCAACATAAAAATAATGTATTTCAGACTAAGAGAGTAAATGCAAAGGAATAAAGCTATCAAACAAAATAATTCAAAACATCCCACCTGGGAAGAACTAGCATGATGGTATAAACTGGGAATAATTACCATGTTTTTCTATAACTTACATCCACACAGGAGTTTCTTATAAAACTGAACAAATACTACATTAATAAATAAAGCTACTGTTAATAACTTGGAACAATGAAGACTTTTGTAATTGGATATGTAATAGAAGAAAAAATTTATTGTAAAGCATGCTAGGAAATTATTGGTTATAGAACCATTTGAAAGGATATTTCCCTCACTGTATTGAAATAGATATTTTAAATCTGATATTAAACTGGTTTAGATAAGGTTTTTAATTAGCATTGAAATAAGAGCATACATAAGAAGTCATGCTGCTCATAGATTTCTGATAAATTGCATTACATGTTGCATATATTAATATGAATATTCATGAAAGTATCTCCTTGATGTAGATTAACAGTACTGACACTGACAAAAGGAATGGGATACATGTCATTTTAAAATGGCATCTCTATATTTGTGGGGAATGTCTTGAAGTGGTTTTAAAATTATTTTTCAAATGATATTTACCTTTATTTGACTTTCCACTGAAATGATTTAAGGAGCCGTTGCCTGACAGCTGATTTCTGTGTTTTATCTGAGATGTGTTACCTGTTAGCACCTTTGGCCAAGGCTGAGCCAATCAGTGATGGCGGCTGCATCTCTGCAATAATGTATTTAAGAAGGGGAATCTGAGATGGGATTGGGACTTCTGAGGAGGGGTTATGAGAAGGTTACTCATGTGAATACTGAGGTCGGTGGAAGGAAGAAGGAGGAAGAAGGGGCAGATATGACAGAGCAGAGAGGCCCCCTGTATCCTGTGGTGACATGGGAGGGCCTCCCTCTCTGCCACCCATGGAGGTCAACAGAGGAGCACCTGTGGCTGGTGGAGGACCCCTGGGACTCCATGGGAAGAAGAAACCCCTGCTGTTGTAGTTCGGTGCTGGAACAACTGCAACATGTGGTGACCCATGCCAGAGCATCTGGAGAAGAATGCATCCTGTGGGGAGGACTCATGACCGAAAGCTTGTGGAGGACTGTCTCCTGTGAGAGGGACACCACGTGAAGCAGGGGGCAGAATGCAGAAGAGTGCTTCCCCTCGTTCCGTGCAGGACGAAGCAGTGGACTGACTGCACCCCCTATCCCCTGCCCCTGTGCTGCTGTGGGCGGAAGTAGAAATATCAGGAACAAAGCTGAGCCAGGGAAGAAGGGAGGGGGTGGAGTAGGTGTTTTAAGATATGGTAACACTTCTCAGTGTCCCATTCTGTCTGTTAAGTGTTGTTGGTTTCAGAGTTTGAATTAAAATGATGTTCTTTTCTTTCTTCCCCTAAGAGCCTGTCTTTTGTCTGTGCTTGTAATGGGTGAGCTACCCCTCCCTGTCCTTATCTCGACTCCTGAGCCTTTTGTTTGTTTTGCTCTTTCCCACAGTGGAAGGGAAGGGGTGAGTGAATGGCTGCGTGGTGCTCAGTTGCCCTCTGGGCTCAAACCACAACAATCTCAATCTCAATCTCAATCTCAATCTAAATCTAAAAATCATCTAAATCATCTAAATCTAAAAGCATTACTCCTTGTCCTATCACTACACTCCCTGATAAATGTCCCTCCCCATCTTTTCTGTAGGCCCCCTTTAAATACTGGAAGGCCTGTATAAAATCTTCTCACAGACTTCTCTTCTCTAGGCTGAACAACCCCAACTGTTTCAGCCTGTCCTCATAAGGAAGGTGCTCCAATCTTCCAGTGTTTATGAATGGCCATATATCTATCCTGTATGTCATTTGTGATATTAAAACAATAATTTTGATAGCCAGTATCCCTGATAAGTATAATAAGTAAACATTTTAAATGTCAGGATTGTTGTTTTACCTTTGGTAAAGAATAAAATTTTGAACTTCATTTGCAGGCAGAAACCTTCTGATCTCTTTTCCTAAAGCTACGGTATAATGCACAGGTTTCCACCATAGAACAACTGACTTTAAGGTTATTGCATTTTTTTCATTCTTAGAAAATACGTCACAGTTTCAGATCATGCAGCAGAGTGATTTTTGGCAATTCCATTTTTTTGGTAGTTGGGAGTAGCATACTACTTACTAATATTAGTACTACACACTAAAAAATATAAAAAGTTAGAATAAACCCTGCTGAACAAGCTTATCAAAGGCCAGATAAGAAAGTCTTGGTGTGTTATACAAATGATCAGTCTGGACGTGCATGGTAAGAGATGTGTTTTTAGGGTGAGTGAGTGGAAGCCTGGTTACAATCTTGTCACGGATGAAAGTATTGACATGTTAATGATTTAGTAAGAAATCTAGGTTTATTAATAACTAACAGCAATTTATTATTACAAAATAATTCAGAGATACTGAAAGAAAGAAAAGCGACCTATTCACAGATTCTAAAATGACAAGATTCACACTAACTTAATGGCACCTTTATACACATATATATATGCGCATACACAAAATGGACAAACACACGGAAACAAAGGTGTTTGGATTCAGTAGAATAAACAGAAAACGGACAAACACACACAGAAACAAGGGTACGTACACCCCCCCCCCCCCCCCCCCCCCCCCCAATAAACAGAGAAAGGACGGGTGAAAGAGAAGCTAGCTCAAAGAAAATACTCACAATGCCTTGGCATTCCTCAACAGGCGATAATTGACACTCGAGCGGGTGGACTTCGCCCTGGCCTCCTGTCAGCTCTGGCAGCAGACGACACCTTAAGGGTTTGGTACCTGAGAGGCATCCCAGCTCAGGGGAGGTTCTGGTCACAGGCCTGCTGGGATCCAGGAGAGCACAAAGGGTCTCCCTGGTGGTCGCAGTTTATAGGGTCCAAGATAATTGACTTTTGTCAGATACCATCTGGTGCCTTCCAGCACTTGCACAAGAACTTCATGAATGTGCAACTCTGTTATTGTTCCCATCTGACCACATCCCAGGCACAGGTGTGCCAGGCCATTGGGAGATGATGGGCCGTTACAGCCATGTCCAAGCAATCGGCAGGGGGCAGGAGCCAGTCTTGTTAACGTTATCAGTCCTTATCTCCACAGTCTGGTGTATATCTCCGGGGATGTGGGTGGAATTGCACCTAGCACCAAGCAGCCCAACAAAGAGGGGCGGGGTGTGTGTGTGTGTGTGTGTGTAAGAATTGCACCACCAAAATCTGCAGTCCATGTCCCTTGTACTCTCCCAACATCCATAGTCACCATATTAAGGCTGTTAGAAGATACATTGCTGCCTCTTCCACCAGTATCTCCTTAATGGACCTGTGGTCCATCAATTTGCCTTGCCTCTCTTTGCTGAAACTGTCCACTTTCCTGCCCATCTGCAAGTTCCAGATACTCACTATGCCCAGTATAAAAAAAAGTCTACTTTCTTATGCATGTTTTAAACTGATCTCCCTGTTTCACTGAGTGTTTCCTATTTGGGGTTTCTAAGATTTGGTAACAGTTTTGCATTCACCTTATCTGTTGCCTTTATGATTTTGTAAATCTTGATCATATCCCTCCTTGCCTGGCAAAGCAATTACTCCTTGGTGGGTAGCTGCTTCATTTCTTTGTTCTCTTTAGTTAACATTCTTAGCACCTTTCCTCTGACTCCTCTACCACCTAACTAAGTTGCAGAGGCCAGAACAGCCTATAGTATGCAAGACGTGATTGTGCCAAGGTTTTGTATAGCAGCAAGATGGATAGAACAATGTATCTCATCACTCAGTGTCCTTTGTGATCATGGCCAACATTTTCTTGGGTTTCTTAACTGCCGTCGGACATAGAGCCAAAGCTTTCAGAGACCTTTCAGTGACGACTCCAAGATCTTGTTCCTGAGTTATAATCGACAGATCTGAGTTCAGCATCTTTCAGGCAAGATCTAGATTATTTTTCCCTATAGACATCATCTTAAATTTATCTTTGCTGAAGGTCTTCTGTCACCTTTTTGATCACTTACCTTTGTAAAGTTCTTCTGGACTATGTTGCCATCAGCATGGCATTTGACATGAATTGAATACAGTATCTCCCAAAGACAGGATCCCCATAGACTGTCAACCTCCTGCTGTTCACCCCATTCTCCAGGCTGGCTATTTAAAAGCAAATAATTCTGCAATAATTTTTCATAATTATTTTTTTTATGAAGTGAACTCTGCTACAATTAAGTCACTTTTCCAAGTACCGCCTCAAATTTTGCAGCCTCTTCAATTTGTGGTATTTCATCTTAAGAAGCGGAGCAGGGATTGAATGCGTTACTTGGCCGTTGATCTCAACAAAGCACAATCAAAAGGTGTCCTGGTTCAGCTAGGATAGAGTTAAGTTTCCCCAGCAGTGGGGAGGAAGCTCTAGACGGGTTATTCAATACCATGCTGACATCAGGTCCGGGCACCCAAGCGCGGGAATATTGTTAACCACGCGGTGTGTTAACCACTCTTCTCACTGCTGTATTGGTATATCTTTGTTCTGTTTATTGTTATTACTGTTATTGCTATTGTCATTATTCTTGTTGTTGTTCAGTTTGTTGCTGTTACACTGTTGTATTAAATTTTTCCTTATCTCAACCCCGGGGTTTGTATTTCACTCCCTGCCCCGCCTGGTTGGAGGGTGGGGGAGGGGCAGTAGCAATGTGGTCTTGGGTCACGGCAGGGCCTAAACCACCACAAAAGGGAAAAACTTTTGTGTTTCTTTGTGTGTACTGTCCAACTGTGTACTACCCAACTTCTTTTTTCTACTTTTTTTTTTGTTCTGAGTTTTGCACCTGACAGTGTATGTACAATTTCTTGTCCTAGATTTGGCTCTACTGAAGTTTTGTTGTTTGTGTATACCAGTATGTATCACTCTACCAGTCTTTGTGTTATCTATACACCCTGTATTTTTTTTTCTTCCAGGTAATTGATGCAACTGCTGAACAGCTTCTGGCCCTATACTGACAATGTTGGAGATACTGATTCTGTACAGGAAACTACTTCTGGAGGTTTGTCACTCACTGAATTCTTAATGTGTAATAAAATGTTGGGGTTTGATGTTGGATGGACAAATCATAGTATTCCTGAAAAGAACATAAACAAAATAAGCACAGAGGTATCTTGTTTTCTCCCCTAACATATCTAGAACATAGATGTAATTTGAGACTTCTGTGGTACAAAAATCAGAGATACTCTCTGAAGAATCCTTATTGTTTATATGTTTATGTTTGGAAACTTAGAGCTAAAATTTAATCTTTAAAAAAAGTATATGATCGGGAGATGTTTAATACTCTATTAAGATTATAAACAATGATATCAAAAGAAAACTGATCTCTGATGTTTTTGAAGAAATCAAGTGATTAATTCTTTCCATTTGGATAACTTCCCTTTTTCATAGTTTTGAAAATGTGTCTAAGAGCCTCCAAATGTATGATGACAAGAAATTGTATTTAACCTTCAGTAGGGTGATACCAATGGGAACTGTCCCCTCTTCTTCACAATGTTTTTCTGTAACAGCTGTTCTCTTTTAAAACCTGTGTTTGTGCCCCTTGCAATATCTTAAATCTACTCTAAATACTATCTTAAGAAGTCAAGAAGTTTTTTCTGACAAAAAGCAAGAAAGGTTAAATTCTCGATTCACAGAACCCAAACGTAGTTATAATTTAAGACAAAAAATCATTCTCAGTTGATCAGTTGATTTAACTAGCCTGCAGGGCTCTCAGTTTATCTCTCAAAAGTCCAGGGAGTTCTTTTGTTACATAATTTTTTTTTCTTTTCTTCTTTTTACATATCTATCCACCTTCTTGATTTTTTTTTTTTTTTTTAATAATGAGGATTCTGGATTGAACTAGCATTCTTCCTTGTTGAACCTTTAGAATTCAAATGCAAATGGAGGAAGTGATATCTCTTCTCTGGGAGTTGATTTCTTCTCTTTCTCTGGATGCTTTTCTTTTCTACTATGTTCCTTGGAATTTTGGAATTCTTTATTTGCCTGTTATTCTTGCCATTAGTGTGGGGAGACTTGCCATTAAATATTAAATTATTGTCTGTTCAACAGCTTTATCCATTGTTTCACTGCAGAATTTATCCTAAATCTAATTGTAACAAACATAGAGCTAATTACTGATTTTTTCACTTCTGTAGATGAGAACTTATTTGCAGATATGGCCTCTCCTAACCACAGCAGTTGTGGTTTTTATTTTAAAATATTCTCCATAATACTTAAAAATGTATTGCTCAACACAGAGTTTTTACTAAAATATTTGTAGTATTCTCCCTCTATTTCAGAACACAGCTTGGTTGCCAATTTTAAGGGGAAATTCATTAATCATCAGAGAAAGATATAAGACACGAGAATTGGGTCATAACAAACATTTTGTCTGCTGAAAAGTGTGTTTCTAAAAAATGGGTATTAAAATAGCAAAAGATTTTTCTTGATTTACCTATAACAGAATGTGTTTAGATCAGTGAGATAAATAACTTAGAAGAAAAAAACCTTTTATCAGGAAAAAGTCACATTCTCCGTACAACTCACACTGGTACACAGTCTTTTTGTAAGTATGCTCTAGTACTCTATGCTGCCAAAGTAAAGGGGTAGAGGAATTGTCTTCATTTCCTTTTGTGGATTGCCAGGCATACTGTGACCTCTGCAGTCAGTGCTTTGTCAACATACTCTGGGCTCCATTCCTCACTTGCTGACCAGTACAGCTGAGCAGAAACTAGTTTAGCTTGTTACTAGGATGGGCCACCAACATGCTAAAATAATCTTTTCAAGAAAGGTGATGTTGCATTTTGAAACACCTTATTCTGTAGATGCTAGTTCTTTGGATTCAGGATTGTTCAGCCTGTCTTCATGCATCAGTCTATGAGCACCATCAACAGCAACGATGAAGGAAAAAACCAACATTAGTGAAAAACTGATTTCGCTTCACTTTGATCTCAGAAGAGTTAGCAATAGTGAAGGACCACTGTCTATCTGGGTCTAATACACCACAGTAGCCTGCATAGAAAGGACACTTACAACCTGTCCAATCTCTTGAGTTGAATGTTTTCATTAAGTATTTGAGAATTAAATGTGAACACATTGTGAATGATCTATTTTAAATGCATTCTGCAAATAATAGTTACAAAGACTAAAGATAGATATATCTGAAACACAGATTTCCTCAGAACGTAATCCCTTCACTGCTGGATTTAATTCCTGTCTGTTCTGCTAGTGCTCATCAACTCTGCCTACAGCTACTAATGCAATTAATTAGACAGATTTCAGACAAACATATACTCTTGCACATCCCAGATTTTTTCTCCTTTAATCATAACAATAAACAGAAAAAGAGGGACAAAATAGAAGTTCTACAGAGAGGAATGGAAGGCTTTATCTGGCCTGCAATATATAACTCTGATCTCAAAGTACATGACAGGTAGGTAAGTGTCAGGTTCTACTAGGTGCAGAATTATAGTCTTCATAACTGAAGTATTTTTTCTCTGTTGGTCAAAAATGGAAGGAAGATTTATCACTGAATTTAATATCTTGTTCCACCTTCAGAGTCTTGGCTTCAGTTCTGCTGCTTATTGTCTGAACTGGCAGCTGATACTCAAGCTAGTGCACCTCGGCTTGGCAATGTTTGTGAGGAACTTGCATTGCATTTTAATGTCTTTGATCTCTCAGTCATGAGTGAGGCAGCATTTGAATTAATTTGTTTATGAAATTTTTACTGATATCTTTCCATACAGAGCAACATTTTACAGTTGCAAGTTCTCTGACAAACAGGCTATACTGCCTAACGGTAGCATATCTCAGTCACTATTCAGAATTCGTACCTACAGGGACAAGCACTGTATTTCAAAACAGCCAGCTCAGCTTTGGTCAGGGTCTATGTTTAGTTCATTATCAGTTTCCTATATTTCCTGAAAATAAAGAAAGCTTTGGGTATATGAAAATTCAGCTTTTCATGAGGCATATTTATACTGCACCAAGGGTTGCTAACATTCATGGGGTTTTTTCAAAATTTTCTGTATCTATTAATTAGATATATAAACATATTATATGCATATATGTTCTCTATGCTAACTGCAGTAAATTCAGCTTTTTGGAAAACAAATATGCAATACTGAGACTGAAAATAACACAAAATAATTAAAAGGTTGTTGACAACATAGGTAGAAATTGTGACATACTTTAGCTTGTTATAACAGCACTGTGAGAAAATCTACTGAAATTTATAGCTCTGCTTTTTAGAGAGACCAAGTGCCTGCAGGTCCCGTTGATTCCTGCTGAAGTGGATATTCAGCCTTCCTGGCTCTAAGTGTCTGCCACAAATATCTTTAAAATAGCCATTACTTGTTTGTAAAGAGTATTGGCCATGAGCTCAGCAGTTCCCAGAAAAAAAGTCTGTCCTCCTATGATCCTTCAGGAACTGTCAATGAACAAACACTACTCCTTCCAGAACTCTGATATTATTACTGATGATGCTGTTGCACAAATGTGTTTTGGTGTGATAAGGAGCTATGTAAATTGAAGATATTTTTCAAAACAAGAGGTGTTTAGTTTCTCCCAGTCTCAATTTTGTTTCCTTCTGTGCTGCTTGCCTCACCCATTTAAAAAAAAAAAAAAACAACAAAAAAGCAACATAAAAATAATTAAGATAAACTTATTTAAATGATGTGTGCATTAGAAGGAAGAAAAAGTTGGAAAGAAAATACTGTCTGAAACTTTTAATCAGAATGTATTAAAATGATGTCAGTGTGAGTATATATTTTGTCTGATTTGACGACCATTAAAATCTATCACATATTTCTGGGTCATGTATACAATGTATACTGCCTTGAACTAGATTATGTTACTTCTTGCTTTAGTGGAAAGGAAATTTTGAGTTTCCTGTTATAAGAATATTGACAGGGGGAAACTTCTAGTCTCTCATATCTCTACTAATGGCTACAAATACATATTTAAGGTGAGACACTTCAGCTAAGCTCGTTATAACTCAAATTTGCAGGGAAGGAGGGTGACCTTTGAAAAGGGTATGGAAAACAGGGATGATTTCAACACACTGTGGAAGAGGCTCATTGCATGTTTGGGCTGTAATTACAGAGATTTTTTTCAGTGCTTCCTATCATTCTCTTCTGTGGCTGCCAGACTGGTAAGTAAAATCTGCACTCAAACTTTCCACTGTAGCTCTGTAGTATGACATCAGATGCATGGATCATGAAGCTCAAGACATTTTGAGTAACTAGGGAATGCTGTCTGTATTTCTTTTGTACCTGAATGACAGGTGGTGTTGGCCTAGTTTCTGGCCTTTGACATTACCCCTGCAGGACACAATCAAAGTCTCTGCTTTGACGCTTGGGATTTTAGTGCTGATTTCTTTTGAAGAAGGCTGATTAAGGAGTGTTTCCTGATTGCAGTCTATTTTTCTGGTTACAGGATGGAAAGTGAAATGTTGCCTATCACTAAAGCGCATAGCATAGCTTTTTTGTTGAATTTCACTAGCTTGATTTTGACTCCAAGATGATCTACTGCTTTCTGCTGCCTTTAAGAATAGGTATCTGCATAGGTAGATAACTATATAACCATATAGGTATAGGAATGGGTACAGCAACTGCATTGGCTCTTTGGTGAAATGCATTTAGTATAAAATTCTACACGGCAAGAAGAGCTTTCTGGTGACATGACAGGTGTAGAAACCATTTAACATTTCACACCTATTTCTGTTTACTTGTTTAAAAGGGATTAATCTTGTGTTTAACTCCAAGGAGAGAGAGACAAAACACAAACACACAACACAAACTCTTTGTTGTGAGAGACCTCAATGGAATGAGGTAGCACCAGAGATAATGTGTAGATCTGAAGTACCACAGTTAAGTGTTTCCTGATGATCGCTATTGGCAATGAAGGCAAATGAAGAGTGTACACAGACATGATTTGAAGATATGAATAACTGGAAATAATACTGCACTGTAGAGCAGGTCATATGTTTTTACCAGGTTTGTTGACAATGACTTGCTGCAACAAACAGTTCATTCTGCAGCATGAAGCCTGCTGTCATCTTTATGTGTTCACACTGACACTCCAAGGTCATCTAGAAGCTGAAATAAGAATTCAAACATTTATTCTGTGAAGTACTATTTAAGTGAGCTAACCTATTTAAGTTAAATAGGTTACAGTTTTAATGGCTGTCTTTCCAGAGTTGCTGTACAGAGGAAGGTGTGAACAGACTTTTAGGTTACCAGTTTCTTCAGGTTTTACTGGTATCCGTCATTACACAAAGATGACAGTGTGTCTCAAGCAAGGACAATCTGTCAAAACAGAATGTTCCCCTCCCCCACCACTGCCTGAAACATTTAAAGATGTCTTTGCTGTGCATGCAATAGTTATTATATGTTATTTGCTCACTTTGCATTCCTGTCAGCCTTGCTCCTCCAGTCCACATGAAGCAGCAGCTTTGCTAAGTGACTTATATTCTGCAGCTTGGCCTACCCCACCACCTTCATGGCTGGCTGTCTTCGCTGGCATTGTACTTGTACCACGTTTCCATGTACTCCACAAATTCTCCATTTTTTTTGTTTTGCTTCTCTTCCCCCATCTGTTTTTGCCTTTCCATTTTTCTGCCCATCATTGTCTCCCTATAGTCTCTGGCAGGTACTTTCTCTTATGCAGTCCCTTTGCTCTGGTTAAGTCCCTGTAAATGCCACGTATTCTAATCATCACTGAAACCCTCAAAATTAATTTCCTCCAAGAAGCTGTTCTAGTTTATTTGACTCACCTGTTGTCTCACTTCCTTGGTTTGTTTGGGTGTCTGTCCCCTCCCTTTTCTATTTGACCTTTGTTGTATGCTGCCATAATATGTGGCACAGAAAACACATTAATCTGGGATTGAGAATCAACTGCGTGTTACTCAAGGCTGTGGCAGGGTCACAGTGCCTTTTCTGCCCTTGATCCACCAAAGATACAAAACTATTATAGCTCCAGTCAATATTTTATGCTTTTAATTTCGACAGTTCAGTTGGTTGGCCAATGCAACAGCTGCCACACACATGTTTACAGAATTTCTTTCATTGTCACCAGTGGCTATTTGATTAAAAAGAGATCAGGATGGTCTAAGCCTGGCTCTAATGAAGTTGTTACATAAGTTCACTAATGATTGTTTCCTCCTCACACTTTCTTGCTTGCTCTTTCAGCACATGGGCTGGACCAGTTGGTTTTTCCCATCCTAGGACACCAAGGATGGTGGATATGCTGCTGGGGCTAGAAGGCTGAAAACTTGAAGCTGACTTGTTGAAAGACTTCTTACTGCATCTGTAAGATACCTTTCTTCTTTGCATACCCCCTAGCAAATACTTTGTACTCTTTGAAACTGATATACCATTGTTTGCTTTAGTGGTGATAAAGCCCACCTTTAGATTTCACTCTGAGCTGTGTGTGGGGTTCTATGTACACAATATGTGTTCAGACAACATATAATCCTTTTGAGACTGGCACCCTAGAACTGTTTAAGTTTTGGAACCCATCATGCTTTTTGTTTTTAATATGCAGCTGACTTTAGCTGGTTTTGCTGTATGCAGTTATTTGTTTCTGTTCTACAGTCTGAATGCGTTTACGTTACTAACTCATGAGCATTTTCATGAACTGCTTGCTCTCTGGCATTCAACGTACATGCCCCACATTTGATTTGAAAGGTTCTTCACCTCTGAGTTGAATCCTTTTCCTGCATTCTTAAGAGAAAAATGTTAAACTGCTGCTGGTTGGAACCTCTGGAAAAAAAACCTGTGGATATACTTATGAGTGTTTTTATTTGTATAGGAATAAATTATTTTAAGGTGTGTTTTAGTGCTTAATGCTTTCTAATTTTGCCTTGCAGAAGAACGAGTAACTAATAGGAAGAAAAGTCACATGGAGGGAAAAGAACCAGCAGAAGTAGTGGGTCTCTTTGCACAGTTAGAACAAAAAATTATCTCAGATGATAGTGCAGAGAAAAAGTGTGATTTTGGTGCATATCACGTGATCAGATACTGTATAACCACTATTGTGAATAGTGACCCTGAGATAAAGACCCCTAAAGGTACGGGTTTTTACTAAGATTGTTTCACAGCTGATAAGAAAAACTACACTGTGTTTTCCCCCTCTAAATTTGCTTAGTATGAAAGATTTTTGAAAACTTTAAAATCTTAAATAGAGGCTTAAATTATTATAAATTCAGTTGGTTATGAATAGCAGCAAGAAATCATTTTAGAAAAGAAATTACTCCTCCCATCAGCCTATAAGTGCAGTTTGAAAGCCCCTTCAGTGTTTTAGGACACCTTTATGATATGGCAAGATGAGCACTAGCATGTATAAAAAGTTGCAGCATCTCTAGCGGGTCTTTCCTGGTGTGAAATACTTTACAAGTTCTTTTCCCCTGATCTTCACTAATTACATTGCATTACTTGTCACCCCTGAATACTACTTCAGTGTCCAACACCAATACCCTCTTTATTTTGTATTGTAATCTTACTTCCTACAATGCGAGAGCTTTATTTTCATTGCAGTGTCATTTAGAAGATGTTAAGGGCAAGCAGTTGGATGCTGTGGATATGTATAGATATTTCTGCTGCATGTTCTTCCACTGATACAGCAATTAGACTGAAGCTGCAAAGGAGCAGGAGAAGAAGAGCTCTTCCTGTGCAATTCTCTCTATCAAGCTGCACATATCTGAACTGAAATTTCTGGGTTGTTTTTGTCAGAATGCCAGTTAGGCACTCTAAGCAAACAAATGAGCAAATAAACTGAAACCAAGTAAATGCAATTAGGAGAGGTCTGGTGTTCTAGTATACGTTTTATCCTCTCAGCAGCTAGTATGGAAATCTTCAAACTGTTCCCTTGGGGGTTTTTTGGTAGAGAGTTTCCACTCTGTAGAAAAGCTTTTACTGGACAGCTATCTCCAGAGAAAATGTCTGAGCTACTAGACAGTAAACAATAGCACAGTCCCACAGAGTCTAGGGTGACCTGAATAAGGTTAAAACTAAAGGTAGCAGTACAATCATTCCAGAGTGTCTCTGCACATGTGCATGTATGATGTTGACTACGAATATTTTAAATAACCTTGGTCAAACCTTGTCGTGTTTTGAGCGCAGAGGGCAATTGGGCACCACGCAGCCATTCACTCTCCTTCCCCTCCAGTGCTGGGAAGGAGCAAAAGAAGCAAAAGTCTCAGGAATCGAGATAAGGACAGAGCTCACCCATTACAGGCACAGACAAAAGACAGGCTCTTAGGGGAAGAAAAACTGACATCACTTTAATTCAAAACACTAACAACAGGACACTTAACAGACAGAATGGGACAGTGAGAAGCATTACCATATCTTAAAAACACCTCCCCCCACCCCTCTCTTCTTCTCTGGCTCAGCTTTGTTACGGAAGGGCAGGGGGCAGGGGATGGGGGGTACAGTCAGTCCACTGCTTTTTTCTGCAAAGGCGAAGGGGAAGCGCTCTTCTGCATTTCTCCCCCTGCTCCACGTGGTGTCCCTCTCATGGGAGACAGTCTTCCACAAACTTTCTCTGTCATGAGTCCTCCCCACTAGACACATTCTTGAGATGCTCTGGCATGGGTCATCTCCACGTGTTGCAGTCCTCCCAGTGCCAAACTACAACAGCAGGGACTTCTTCCCATAAAATCCTGGGGGTCCTCCACAGGCTTCAGGCAGGTCTCTGCTCCTCCAGTGACCTTCATGGGTGGCAGGGAGAGCAGCCCTGCTGTCTCACCATGGGATGCTGGGCCCTCTCTGCTCTGGAGAGCCTCCCCTGCTTCCTCAGCCTTGGTGTTTGCATAGGTGTCCTTATAACTCATCCTCAAAGTCCCAACCCCCTCTGCCATTTCCCTTCTTAAATACATTATTGCAGAGGTGTGGCCACAATCATTAATTGGTTTGGCCTTGGCCAGAGGCGGCTCCGACTTGGAGCTGGTGGAGCTTTTTGAGAAGCTTTTCACAGGGGGCCGCTGCTGTAGCCCCCTCTGCCGCTACCAAAAACCCTGTCACACAAACCCAGCACAAACATCAAGCAAAACAACTTACTAGCCACTGTGAAATAAAGGACGTTTTTGATATTTACTTTTATTTCCATATATAAATAAATTTGGTTACAAATGTGTCAGAGTATGTCTTTCTCAGTCCTTCCAATATTTTATACCATTTACTCTTTTCAGCTGTTCTTTCCTTGTATGTAGGTGCTCCATAATGATGTCATGATGAATATGATTAGATAACTTTATATATCCTTGTCAGCACCAGCTTACTGGACCTTTCTTAATAGCAGAAACAGTGAGTCACTTTCCCTCTGGTAAAAAAAGATGTGTATCCTCCATCATATGCAGTGGATAATGGCTCCTCTGCTCTGGGATGCAGCTGTGCTTCACTGAATTCTCACCATGATCAGGCTGCTCCTCCACCCCAGCCAGAGTCCATGACACCCTACCCTTGTAAACACCCCCCCCCCCACCCCCCCCCCCCAATATTTTTTGTGCTTTTGTGAGAAGGAGAGAAGAGTCTTTTGCTGACTTTGTCCACTCAGTGAGGATCCTTGATTCAAATCAAGATCCTTGATCTGAATTGTTTTTCTGCATGACATTTTTCTTCTTTCACATTGAATGTATTCTGTGGGATCACCTTACTTGCACTGCCCTGTTGTAGGTGAAACTCCTACATATCCACCTATTCCTATCAGCTCAAAGAGACAGTGCTTCCTAGATGGACCCTAAAATGACTTTTAAAAGCATCTGGCCATACTCCTTCACTCTGCTATTACTACTTACTGTTTGGATTATGCTGTACTTGGCTTGCAATCCAGATAAAATTGTCAGTGACCTAATGATCTAACAGAGTAACTGCAAATAAGCAGCCTTTGCAGCAGTGAATGTACTCTGCATGGGAAAGAGTAACTGTTGCATAACCATATCCTGGGCTACATCAAAAGAAGTGTGGCCAGCAGGTCAAGGGAGAGGATTCTACCCCTTTACTTCACTACTGAGAGATCCCACCTGGAGTACTGTGTGAAGCTCTGGGCCGCCCTGACATAAGAAGGACATAGACCTGCTCAAGAGCGTTTGTATAAGGGCCAAGAAGATGATTGGGGGGCTGGAGCACCTCCCTTATGAGGACAGGCTGAGAGAGTTGGGGTTGTTCAGCCTGGAGAAGAGAAGGCTCCGGGGAGACCTTATAGCAGCCTTCCAGTACTTAAAGGGGCTACAGGAAAGATGGGGAGGGACTCTTGAATCAGGGAGTGTAGTGATAGGATGAGGGGTAACAGTTTTAAACAGAAAGAGGGCAAATTTAGATTAGATATAAGGAAGAAATTCTTTACTGAGACGTTGGTGAGACACTGGAACAGGTTGCCCAGAGAAGTTGTGGCTGGCCCCTCCCTGGAAGTGTTCAAGGCAGGTTGGACAGGGCTTTGAGCAACCTGGTCTAGTGGGAGGTGTCCATGTCAAGGGAGTTGGAACTAGAGGATCTTCAAGGTCCCTTCCAACCCAAACCTTTCTACGATTCTATGATAAATATGCATACTTTTGTTTTGCTAGCACTGGTATTTACAGTCATGAAGGCATAGGAGGCTGGAATTCAGTTTTACAGGCATTATAGGTTTTTGTTATGATTTCCAACCTGTGCAGGTGGATGGCAGCTTGTCTTGTGTCTGTTAGTATCTAAAGACAAACTAGGGCAGATTTTCCTATCCCTTCTATAACCACACTCTTTTCTTGTTGGATGTTTGTGTATCCAGTCACTGTGTGTACTGCTGATCTTTATTTAGTTAATGGTGACTACCTTTTTTTTTTTTTTCTTCTACCTTTGCACTGTGGTTTTAGTCAGGATGTACTTCATTTCAGCTTTCATGCTGTCTCCTTGACAGTGGATTATAATGAATGTAGTTTTGGCCAGGGCTGTTTCTTGGGTTGTTACAGACTGAGTTTGAAAACTTGTTGCCTTCTGGTGGCTCTTACTGCTTCAATCCTTTCCCTCATCAGACTGCTTTGCTATTTCCTTAGAGTGAGGTTTGTTTTGTTGGCAAAATCTAGGCTGTTTTTCAAACTCATTTGTGAACCACAACTTGTGGTATCTCTAGCTGTCCTGGTTTAACCAGGATAGGGTTAAGCTTCCCCAGCAGTGGGGGGGGGAGCTCTAGCCAGGTTATTCAGATACCATGCGGGCGTCACATCCTGGCACGGGAGCGCAGGGGGCGTGGTTTTATACATCTGCTCCTCTCACTCCTCTATTGGTAGATATACTTTGCTCTGTTCATGTTATCACTGTTATTCTTATTGTTGCTGTTTGTTGTGTTGCTATTGCACTGCTGTATTAAACCTTTCCTTATCTCAGTCTCGGGGCTTTGTGCTAAAGATTTCACTCCCTTTGTGGGGGAGGGGCACCGGCCGTGTGGTCTCAGACCCCGGCAGGGGCTAAACCATCACACTAGCCTACATAGAAACACAAAGTTCAAGCTGGTGTGCTGGCTCTTTCATGTGGTGCTCTATAGAGTCCCACTGGACCTTGCTTCCATCAGTCATACAGCCTTGCACTGGCTGCACTGCTAGTTCCAGTAGTGAGATATTACTAGCTCTGATGCCTGCTCCCTGTGTGCTATAGATATGAATTTAGAGACATACCTTTCCAGATACATGCTTTTTGCTTCGTGAATATACTACTTCATCTTCAATTAGTAGTTCCTTTTGTGTTTCAAAACCATCTTTGCAGCAATGGCAACTGCTTATTTGGAGAAGAGATTTCAGGACATTTGCTTAATTAAGGTTTACCTATTTTATGAGCATTTTTTCAGTGCTTAGTTCACCGGGCCACCAGCAAGTGGTCTTTTTGCTCTGTGTGATTTGACTAACACGTGCATAATACCAAATTTCCTTAAATCATTGGAAAATCATTGGCTATGCTTGCTGATCACTGTCAAACACTAACACTTCTAATGTAAAATGCAGTTGTACAGAAGCATCAAAGACCTGGTTTGGTATGGGTCCTAGACCAAAATGCCCAGAGCCTCACTGGTTATAATTTGTTCCCACTGAAAAGAATTAATTTGTATCATGTCAATGGAGAGTCCATAACAGGCTAAGCATGCTGTTTTCCCTGTATGGCATATTGACTCATCTGGCCTTCTAGTCTGGTGAGGAGTCTGAGGAAGAAGATGCCAGAGCAGTGCATCCACTAGTCTTTCTGCAAAAGGCCTCCAGGTGTACAGAAAGGGGAATCACACTTCATTGACAGGGAGGTGCAACCTGGGGGAAGTAGTTGCCTGTGGAGTATTTAATGGCTGCCCTGAGAAATTGTCCTTCCCAAAAGCTAATTTTCTTATTTCTCCCCATGTAGCAAAAACCATCTTAATTGTAAGAATGGTCCCATGGCAGTTGACAAGTAGTAAAATAACTGGTTAACATTGGGTCTGAGTACAGTTATCTGTCATCATATTATTTTAGGATACCCATTGCTATGGCAACTGGTTGTGCTTGTCCTGTGTCAGGAAAAAGTATTTTTATTTGTGAAAATGAAGATCAAAGTAGTGAACTGAATCTATTGAATCTGCATAGTACACCTGCTAAAGTCCCGAGGGCAGCTACAAGTTCAGCAGCTATACTGTACGTGTGGAATTATAGAGGTTTATCAGGGTTTGCAATTTATTATTTGAGGTTAGCTTTTAAAGAAAGAATATTTATCTAAAGACTTCATAGTGTTGCTAAAAATGTTGCATGTCTTCTTATTTCAGAATTTGGAGCAATGACACTATTTATAGAAAAATCCCAGCCTACATCCAACAGAAGATTAAAAAAAAAATCAGTAACTGGTTGTATATCCCTTAGTATTTACTCAAAATTCATAAACTTATTTCTTAGTAATCACATATCAAATTTTGTTTTTTATTACTAGATAGAACAAGGTCAAGTATGTTCAAAATTTCTTGCAGAATATCCTTCTTCCAAATGTTTGTTTCCAAACATTTTCATTTAGAAATGTAGAACTTAATTTATACTTGAAATATTTCATTATTCTTTAAGTGTAAAAAGGCTTACAATTTATTTTTGATTGAACAATATCTTCTTCTCTATCAGGTTTTCAAACATTTTTTCTAAATTACAGTGGCTGGATTTTGTTGTAATGAAAACAAGACATTTCAGCTGGTGCGAGATAACAGCTGTTCTCAGAAATGTAAAGTTAAGAAAATACTAAATTGTAAATTCTAAAAATATATATGATATTATACATTGTTATAACTGACTCCCTAGAATAAATAATATAATATAATATAATATAATATAATATAATATAATATAATATAATATAATATAATATAATATAATATAATATAATATAATATAATATAACATACCATAACATAACATAACATAACCATAATATAACCATAATATAAACATAATATAAACATAACATAATATAACATAATATAATATAATATAATATAATATAATATAATATAATATAATATAATATAATATAATATAATATAATATAATATAATATAATATAATATAATATAATATAATATAATATAATATAATATAACATGATATAATATAATATAATATAATATAATATAATATAATATAATATAATACAAATAAAAAACCCACCAAATATGATTTTCAAAACCTCTAGCTGTCCTAGAGTACTAAGAAATTACTTTAGGACTTTTTTCCTGTGTATTTTCATTAACAGGAGACCTTGTCCTAAATGATGAAACCTTTAGGCGAAAGTAACATTTTTTTCACAGAAAAATAAAAGTATTTCCTGGCTCTGTCAGCATGAGGTTTTTTTTGTTATGAAGTATCTGTCTTGGCTGGCATAAATTGCCCTTGAGAAGATCATCTTGAATAAGAGATGTGAAATTCTACATACTGCTGAAATCTTTCCCCTCTGCTCAGATAAAATTAGCATGTCATCTTGTGAATGAGCACAATGCCAAGGGAGGGAATAGGCATGTGTTCATGTGTCAGCAAAGTCAGATTTCTGTCCTAGAGTGCTGCAATGTTTTGGCTTTGGCTAATGTGTATCTCATCATTGCTGTATTTGAAAGGTGGATTAACTCAGGAAAATTCAGTATTTTCCATGAAAATGACTTTCAGCTTCTGTTAAATGAGATTCCAGGGTCTGGGAGAAAGAAAGTGAAAAACTAACCTCAACACCTTTATCCTTCAGAAACATGCTACAAAAGGGAATTATGCACTTCACAAAAATGTTTTTGTGGCCTCAAAGTGATTCCTGCTAAATAACTTAGCCCTTTGTGGAAAATGCCTTTGTGACCTTCTGTGGCTTTCCCTCTACAGAACTTTGTACAGATTTTCTGCTGAACAGGGCAGAAAATGGGTTCCATTGGGGTGCAGCAAACATCTGAACAAATCATGCTTCAAGTACACGACCCAATTTCTTCTCAGTGGAATATCATACTCTGCTAATGGAAGTGTTCTGGTTTCAATACAGTTATATTTTTCCTGGCAGTGAAAGGAAAACCTTGAATGTGGGTATAACAAATATAAAGTCTTCTATACAAACAAATGAGCCATGGTGACATACTGGCATACAGAGATTGCACAGCTGTGCTGATCCCTTGCTGACATGAGACATCAGTGAAGTAGCTTGCCCCAGTTTTGCTTTCCATGTTTTGTTTTGAAGGAATTGCAACAAAAGCTTGTTAAAAGAATTAGAAATGGCTTCCACATTTAACTACATCTACCATCTAGTAACTTTAGCACATTATAGGTACCAAGTTTGCCCTGCGATAAGTGAAAGGGATATTTTTTTGCTTTTGAACAACTGCAATTTCTCCATCAAATCACCTTATCCAGTGCATTACCCTTTCCCAGCCCAATAGATCCAGGTTTCTTTACTTTCTTCCACAAAAGCCTTACCCAAAACTTCTTCATCACTTCTCTCTGCACTTGGTGTAATAACATTTCCTCTAGTATAAAAGGTATTTGGATTAGCTGCTCAGGATAGTGAAAGGTAAGTGAGCAATCTGGGTATCCTTTCGTTGGTCTCTCTCCTACCTTCAGGAGACATTATTGCATGACTGAAAAAATGACCATTCACTAGAGACAAGAGACACATTAGTGTTTCACTACAGCAAATACCATCTGGCTGTGTTGCAGAAAGGATTAGAGTTAACAATCTCACTTCAACTTTTTTTTATAAGGCATAGCTGACTTTATGACCATGACTAACATTTGTCCTGTAGTC
Source organism: Strix uralensis (assembly GCF_047716275.1). Lineage (NCBI taxonomy): Eukaryota > Metazoa > Chordata > Aves > Strigiformes > Strigidae > Strix > Strix uralensis. The sequence continues at coordinate 61,753,713 of NC_134012.1, read as the reverse complement.
ATATGTATGCCAAGCTCAGTGCACTTTGTCTCATACTAGAAGTATTGTCTAAGAAATGGTGTGAATACCCATTAAAAAATAACAGTAAAAGCAGCTATTGTAGTGAGGATTCCTCTGCTGACAATTTTCATGCTATTGATACAGAGGCAAAACCTCAGTATATTTTTCAAAGTGCTTTTGGTCCTGATAATAATGGGAAGAGATGAAGCGTGTTACAAAAATGACTGGATGGCAGCCTTCCTCTATGGAGATCGTAGCTACTTCACAGGAAAATAAGAACAGCCCATAAGCTACTCTGATCTCTTCTCAGATGTACAGAAAGGAACCAGACTTGTTTCAGAGAAATGTAGCAAGCTTGGCTCCTCCTCAATTTTCTTGGGTTAGAAACTAGATAATTCCGAAGTCTGATAGCTTTTTTTTAAAGAATTTACATTTTTTGTAATTTTTCAAAGTTTATGGTCATTTGAAAAATGATATCATTTACTACACCTTAGTATTTTATTTGAGTTTGGCAGTATAAAATCATAGAAGAGAAAGACAAATCAAGTCCATTAAACAAAAAGATTTCAATAAACTCTGCTGATATAATACCCAGTTAAGCAAAGAGACCCAAGAAGTCTACTGTGTAAATACACAGTTTTACAACAGAAACAAGATTTTGTTCTATTTAGTACAGGTGTACACTTGTGGCATTTTTGATTCATTTTTGACTTGCATCAAATGGGAGGAATTACATACATTTTTAAGTTTTCATGTTTGTTGTTTGTAACACTGAATAAAGCACAAATTGCTACTGTAACACTAATATACTTTGGAAGTTATTGTAATTATGGGGGAAAATAACTCTAATTTATTAAGGACATTATAATCATGAAAATTTAGTGAGACAGTAAGAGAAAAGACCATATACTGTAACCTTTACTCCCATTGAACAGCTCAATTCTTTTTGAACCCTGCTATTGAGGTTATTGAATCTTTCTTTGCTGTCAGTTCTTTGTGCCACATATATCATTATCATATGTGTCTTCAAAGGTTTATGTAAACAAGATATTTGGTAATCATGTGATTCTCTCTGAGGATGGCTGTAAGTGGCACTTGTCAAAAGGAAAATGTGCTGAGTAAGCCAGTAACAATTGAAGAAACAACTGGATCCCATGGGGTGACTCAGTTAAATATTCGGGGTTTGGATTTTGGTGTTGGTTGGTTTTGTTTGTTTGTTTGTTTGTTTTAATGGGAAGAACATTTGTTGTGTTTCTTTCTGCTTGCATCTTTTTTACCTATTGCTTGTTTTTCTGCTTCCTAGCTCTGAACTGCCATTCTAAATTGTTTATTCTTCTTCTTCCTAGCTCTGAACTGTCATTCTGAATTGGATAACTGTTCCTTAGGAAATGTTGTTAGTCTCAGGTCAACAGCACTTGTATTTCACTCATATGTGCTATTTTCTCCAATGTGGAAAAGAGTAAGAAAAAGAAGTCATTTATACCTACTTCGTTACTTGTTCTGAGAGTTGTAGCAGAAATATGAATTTCATTCCTGAACATGAAAATTTCAAAATACTAGCAGTAAATGTAGAACATGACTGAGATGACTGCTTGTTTTCAAATACGGTTATACATTTTACCTCAGAGTACAGATTTATACAAAACAAGAGTGTTAACATATTTGGGGTTGGGTGCCTGTTTTCTGAAAATTGTTTACACTGTTCAACTAACCATTCTTATTTTTGAATTAAATCACTCAAATCACTGTAGCAAACCATTTGAACTGATTAACAGCTTTCTTTGAAGTACAATTGCTTCAAACATCTGAGGCTAATGAATAGGTCTCCTAAAAAATTACATTTGTGGTGGTTGGGGTAGCACCACTTGCTTTTTAGCTTTTTATGGCATTACAATCGATATTTTCAGTCTAATAAGAGCAAGCATGTAGCTGAGGTTCTGGTGCGGTCAAATGATCTCAAGGTCTAAGGACCATGATAAGAAGACCAAGTATCACAGGCTTTGTAATAAAATCTCACAAACTGGCAATTTTTTTTGTCAGTATTGGGTGCATATTTTTTTTTCCTTTCTGTACTTTGCTGCAGCATTAAATTGTAAATTTCTTAGGATGAGATACTTAGTTAGCACATGTCTTCAATAAATAAATGGAACTAACTTTTGTTATTTCACTTGAATTAGTATTTTGGGAAGCCTGGAAACTGAATACCCAGATTTATTCACTGGAGGAATTATTTTAATGTTAGGAAATAATGTCAAACCCTATGTATATGACCAGCTGTAATAACCACAGATGTCTAACCCTGATATCCCTGATGAAGATTTATGGTGCTGTCTATTACTGCTAACTTTGGAGTAAACAGTATCTTTGATTCCTGAATTGATTTCTCTCCACAAATGTGCTGTACTGTGATGGCAGGTGGCTAAACCAGAACCACTGTAAAATTAAAATTTATGTTAAGATAGAATGTACAAGAACAAAAGTATTAATCCAAATCATACAAGTTTATTCCATTGCCCCAGGCATGCTGTAATAGTTATGTAGCTGCTAACCTTTCAGTCAGCCCAGCCTGTCACAGCCTTAAGCCCCACACCGCCTAGAAACTTAAAGGCAAACTCATATATGAAACTTCTTGATGGTAAAGCAGAAGTCTTTGCAAAGGGTGCATTTGCAAAAAAAGGGGTGCAGATATAAAACATTGGGGAGTACAAAATGTATATTGAAATACAGTGCTTTCTGTTTTGTCTGTGTCAGATAAATGTTGATGTCAGTTCACTGCTGTAAAGCAGGCTTTATATATGGTCTGAGTTGAAGCAGAAACACAAAATAGAGTGCCACAAAGAAGGCAACATTATGTTTATTTACTAACATTTACAAAAGTTGTGAATCTATAGCAATGCTAAATATTACCTGCTGCTAGAGCATCTTTTGAGATGAATCATAAGACATAGCATGGAATTTTTAAAGGGAAACAGAAATTGAGGGGAAAAAATGAGCTTTCTTCTCACATCCTTGTCTCCTCCAGTGGTCTGTTCATGAAATCTTGGATTGCCTGGTGTAGGGGTAACCACTTATTAATTGAAGCTTTCAAAGCTGTAATCCACCTAGAATAAATGAAAGACCAACAACTGTCCCTGATCAAGTGTTATGCATGCATTTTTATGTTATTTGAAACATGCCTTTTATAAACAGTGTTTGTATAGCTGTGTTACTATCTATGCTTATAGTAAATGGATTGGAGCAAGGCAGGAGATAGAGGAGTTGACTATAACAACAAATCTTAACACCCATTTCCAACATACAGAAAAGCTTTGTCCTTTGTTCATTAAATTAAACCCCGAATCATGTAATTAGTAGGCTTTAGACAAGAAGAACTCCCACTCACAGCAGTGGAATTTGGCTGATTATGATGAGGGAATTCACCGCAAACTTGATTTCATAGGCCAATTTTCTTTTTTAATTCTAATGGTCATTGTTGGAAGTAAGTCATTCTTGGGAATGAGGAGGATATACTTTCCACTGTCTCTCATGAGAGGTACCATAGCATTTCTGTTCAGTGTAGTCACCCACACATCATTATGAAACGCATTTATCCAGGTTTCTTTATGAATCTCTGCAAGCCAGCCTTGCTGTAGTTCCAGCACTGACAATAGCAGAACTGATGACTCACGTGTGCCAACATTTTGTACTGCAGTTTAACTAAAGTTACAATTAAGAGGAAATCTGGGGGAACAAGTGCAAACAGAATGAAAAGTTGTCCCTAAATCTTCCCAAAGCTACAGTGTTCCTGCTCTCCTAAAGTGTGGCAAATAAAATTAAAAAAAACCCTGTTTGATTTACCTTTTGTTTTCATTTACATTCTCTGCACTTAAGTAGAAAGTTTTAAATTCTTCAGATGGAGGTTTGAGTTCAATTACAGATCTCTTGGAGCCCAGAGGCTGCTCGCTCACAACATACCCCTGTAGGTAAAGACCGCCTGCACAGAATAAAATAGCATGCATCATTTATATTGCAGATACCATTTATGAAATTATTGCCAATTACAAGCATACAAACAATTCTTGCAAGTTGGATTTTCAGGTGCCTTCTGTTGGGTGTTTCAACAGGCTGTACAGAATTTACATGTAGAATATTTAAAAATGTGAAAGTTCAGTGGGTTTTTTCTGAAAATTGATTTGAAAAGAGTGTAAAACATGCTTCCTCTCCAGCAAATGATCAGCAGTATATATATTTATATACATAATATATATTATAAATATCAGCAGTATATATTTAGCTTTTCATTAATTATGATGTGACAAAAAAATTTTCTTTCTTTTTGATATTCTTTTTCTTTCCTTTAAAAACTAAAGGGATATGAATTTCAACATTAAAAAATTCCTAGAGCCATCATTGGTTCCCTTGCTGCCATTAGTAACTGGAACATCATTGCAGGCCACATTAGCCGGCTGTGAAGGAAAGGTATTAGACAGAATTTGTTCTTCAAGACATTTTGATTTTAGTTGTTTATATTTTTTTTTTTCCTAGACCTCACTTCACTTTATACATACATGGTGAATAGCCGAAAATACCTGTGGAGTATTAACTGCAGTTGATTGTTCCCATTATTGTCTTCAGGGTCTGTATTTTTTTGGGGGGGTTTCACATTTAGTGACAAGAGCAGCAAATTAATGCTATACCATTGAGAATGATATGGGGGAGTGAGAATCTGTAGTGAAATTGGAAAAAACAGTAGTTGCAATAACAAAAGCGAAAACATTACTATGTACACATAGTAGGATATTTAAATACCAGAGTGACATATTTAGCAGTAGGAGCATAGGCATGGGTGTCATCAACACATAAGACTTATTTTTTGCCTTTCCACTAATTCATTGCTTAGCTCTGGCAAACCTTAACTTGAGTTTCATGCAGAGAGAAAATCACGTGTATGACCTTTGACAGATGAAAAGTGCTATGTAGATGGTGTAGACTATAAAGTGGAATGCCTCTTGCCTGACCATGTGGCAAATAGCACAAACCTTAAGAAAACAGTTTTTTCTTTTAACCTGAAAGCTGGCTAGTAAGCAAAAGTACGACAGCATTTTCTTTCTGATTCTTCTGACTGCCAGCTTCCTTAGCACAGGGAGAGAGCATTTGCAGGTCCTGACTCATTCTCTCTCCCTGGGGCACTTGTTTTTTTTTTTTAAAATACCGACTTTCATAGAGTTGTGCTTGAAGGCTCTCCTCACTGCCTGAAACTCAGTTCCTCTGCTTGCAGTTGACCCCAGTAACCTCACGTTTGCTGCTTTCAGAGAGTGGCCATACACTCTCTTCTGGTATGGGGAGAGCGGCTAGATGGCAGCTTTAGCTGCAAATGACCGTGGCCACACCCTGGAACATCAGTCTCTGCTGGAGTAGGGACTTTCTGCCTGTTGGGTGGACTAGTTTTGCCAAGGTCATGTGAAAACCTGCTAGTGACAGAGAAATCAGTCTGAGTTTATGATGTCCCTCCCTCCAAGGATGCTAGCTAACACGCAGGAGTCAACAGCTTTCAGCAGACTCCCATACGAGTCACTGACTTAAGCCACTGTAAAGTCCTTTGGAAGGGTGGATGTTGTAGCTGATACTTGCTCCTGAGGTAGTGTGTACAGATCCTGACTACCTCCGTTCCAGAAAGAAAAATTCAGACCATGGGAGGAAAAGGAAAAGAGGGGAATGAAGTGGCTATTTTATGAAAAGAGACTGATTCTGCTCTTCATTCACCTTCACAGAACAGGGTGAGTTTGCTGATAAGAAACTCATTAATGGTAAAAGTTCTATTTGGGAACTGCAGTGAAACATTTCTGCTTTAATAATCAGTTAAAATCCAGCAGCCATCCCTACCTTGGGCAGGTGTAGACCGGAGAGTGGCATAAAAGTACAAACAGCCATCCTTCAGAATGCAGTAGTGCTGAATCCAGACGTCCTTGCTTCTGTCCAGCTGGTGGAGAAGCCCCAGGCACTCTGGGTTTTTGATAGCCAAGGGTGGAAGTGTAGTGTTATGCAGTGTGACATCTACCCACACATGGTTCTGTAAAGTAAGCATGTAAGGAAAAGTTCTCATAAGAAATTAAGGAGGACCTACTAGTATGAAAAGACACAAGCTCTAGTCCCTTGTAGGACATTACCTTTCATTGTGAATTTGAAAAGTCAACACTGAAAATGCAATTAGAAAAACCTATATTTCATGGCTAATAGTGACAAATTTCTACTTTCTTCTTACAATACTAACTTGTCTTTTCTGCATTCTATTTTGTTTTTCAGTATAAGTTTTGCTGGTATAAACAGTATTATGTCAAAGCTGTATGAAGAAGCTTTTTTTAAAAAAATTGTCTTGCTGATTGTCTGACTTCAGCAGCCTTTACTGTGTGTATTCTGGCAAGACAAGGTTCATCATCTACCCTCTGGGTTTCAGAGAACATGTGGTGGTGTCTGAGGCCAGAATACAGCACTCGGATGGAAGCACTACTGCACACAAAATGTTTACAGATGCCTTCCCATCCCTTTCTGAAAAGCAGAGTCTTTTTCATTACTAAAATTAGCCTATTGTCATTTACAGGTGAAGAAAAAGCTCAACCCATGAAACATTGCCCTTGTATAGGTTATTTGTATGATAAGAGAATCAGGAAAAAATAAACTGTTGTTTAATAAGACCAAGTTGTCTAATGTGAGATTAAAGCATTTCTTCTTCTTTAAATCTGAGAGGTGTTAGGAGCTCAGCCTCTCCTAGTGTGTTTTGCTTTTCTGCAATACATGTTTCCAATTCTACATCAACCAGTGCCTTGTCATTTGAAATCCATGGGGAGAATGTAGGCAATATCAATGGCAAACTGTTTGTTTCCATGGGGGTTTTCTTTTGCATTTATTTATATTTCTTTAGTATACTTGATAAGGCAATGATGGAAAAAAGACCTGGCACAATATAGCTGGCTGTATTCTTTGTTATGAATGGGAAACCTGCTGAGACTTATTGCAGCAAAGTGCAGAAGAGGTCTTCAGTAATAGTAACTGTATTCATAAAATAGTTGTATTTGTAGATTCATTAAGATGACATAGTATCAATATATTGGTCTGTTAAATCATTGTGTTGTGAACCCTACTGTAACACACTAGCTATTGCAAAAAGTAACAAACAGTATTGCAAACAAAAAAGAAGGAAAATATAAACCTATTCTATTCAACTGAATGGGAAGTCCAGTTAGAAGGCAGGAACAGATATACTGTTAGGCAATGAAAATGACATAGTAAATCAAACATTTCTTTCAGAAAAGGATATTGTTTGCTCAAAGACAAAACTAAAAAAGATAAAGCAGTCAAAAATAAGATGCAGTAACACAGAAAGAAGCCAACTTACTGTGTTGTTAATGGCTGAATGCCTGAGAGATCCTTCTGTCTATATAATGTTGAAATATAATAATGGAACATTTTAGCCAAGTTCTTTTTGCATGTTACACTAAAGAATGACTCATTTGATGTGTTTTCTTTTGTGCCTTCATCCTCCTTTTTGGCTCAGGCTATTTGTTGTTTATTTCAGCTACAGTACACACTTTAAGTGGTTTGATTTATTTTTACTGTTTCCAAGTATGTGGATTGCTTTGCATTCTTTTAAGAAACACTGCCAGGTAGAATATACATAGAAACAAATCTGGCTTTGCACTTACAATCTTATCTGAAAGCTGAAGACAAAAGAAATCTATGTTTGATTAATTTTGTTTCAGTGGAAAAGGAATTAAACTAACAATTAACACCTCCTCTCACTGTTTGGAAACCCATTACTAAAGCACACTGCTGAAGGAGTAACTCATGTGCCCTGAGTTGAGAGAAGGAGGAAATTAATTTTCTTTTTTCTTTTTTTTTAAAAAAACCCTGCATTAATCCAGGTTATAATCTGTACCTTGCAATATTCTTATTTTTTAATTGATGATTTTATTTCATCTGCAAAAAAGGTAGGCTTTGATACTTACTCTGCATTTGAGCCTCACATTCTTTCTGCTAAAAACCAAGCTCGTTCAGTAGCTAAGCATTTTTAAAAAAAGATTTTACAGATCACCGGCATATAAATGCGGTCTGCCTATAGGAGGAAAGAATAAGAATCATGGAGCCAGGCTAAAGTGGATTTGACCTATATAGTTACAACCCTGGAAGTACTAAAATGAGCTTTACAGTTCCCAGTTCAGGGGTCAACCAGGGACTATTCATACTAAATTATGTTGGGCTGAGCAAGGTCTCTCTGTAGCAGCTTAAGATCAGTTATGGCTATGTTTCTCCCAGCTATAGGGGCCAACAGAGACTGTAGCTGTATAAAGAGATAGGGAGATAAGCCAAAGTTCATCACCTAACTTATCTTTCTTCATCTCTGAAAATATGGAAAAGAAGAACTGAACAGTGTGTCGTCCCGTCCCCCCCCCAACCCCCCCTCTTTCTAACATTTTGTCACAAAAAGCAGGTAGCTTGCAACCAAGGCAGAATTGCAGGGCATACTTAAGAATATGTAGCCCTTCTCTCCCTTTACTCCAAATAGTATTACCTAGGGCAGAACATGTGGTTGTGAGTCATCTCTCCCCTTCCTCCCTTACTGATACCTTCATTTTAGGTTACGTTTCTGAACCAGCTTAAAGCAGCTGATACCTGAAAAGGGAACATTTTGATTCGTTTCACCATATGGCAGCAAAGCATATTTACTGAGTCACAATCATGTCTGTATATGGCTTTAAAATTGAAGCTGACTCACGACCCAGCAGCCCAATACAAAAAAGTATGCAGCTTCCACATTGCTGTCTGCATCTGACCATATACAAATACAAGTTCTGTCTCTCAGTCTTCTGCACAATCTGGTATACATATGCTTCTCATATAAATAAAGCATTACCTGATGGACAGGATGCACTGCTTTATCCATAGCCTCCAGCCATCTATGATATGACAAAAAATGAGAATAGCTTAGTGTGGTAAGTAGAATAAATGTGCTTCACTGCCTCTTTTAACTCTTGCTGACAAAGACAGCATCTAAAAGGATATGCAATTTTCAGGACCATTCAAGGCTTCAAAATAGGAAAATAGTGGATTAAATCTAAATAAACATTGCTAACTCTCAGAAAAATGTCTCAAAGCTTGCTTTGTAACACACTGTAACAAGTTGTAATATTGCAAACAAGGGAATCTATATATTTTGAATATGGTTCAACATATCAGGTTAAATGATTACTCTTCTTGTGTCTTTGTTATAATGTAGGTAAGGAATTTGTGGGAAACATAAAGAGTTCCTGAAATTGGAGACTACAGAATAAAGCAAGTTATTAGTTGGCAATGATTTTTGCACTATGTATGATATAGAATTTGGAAGTGGAAAATGATCTGATATTACAATGGTTGGTGCTATGCTAAGTAGTAAGATGTCATACAAAGATGGGTGGATGAATACCAAATGTCACCCCACTTTACAGCTTTCTATTCTGATAATTCACAATAAAACAAAAAGGGAAATAAGATTAGATTTTAGTACATATTGAAATTAAAATCTAAGAAGTTGTTACTTGTGGTTTGGGTGATTTTAGTCTGTTTTGTCAGCTATAGTCCTTGGGAAATGCAAGAATAATGTTTTTTAAGTTTAACTCTGAGTCAAACCCAAACTCATTGCCTCTCATCACAACCAGTATGCTTTTGTGGCATACTTGCATTTTAAAATACTAAAATGATAATATGACAGAATGACAGTAACGGAAATGGAAGATGGGATTATAGTTATATTACTAGCACTGTCCTTGCTGGGCAGAAGAGAGATCATTTGTGTGAAATGACCAGTAAGCAACTTTTCATCTACAGGAAGATTTACACTTCCATTTGATATAACAATGTGGGACAAGGCATGAGAATATGGGTGAATATTTTTTTCTGGCGATAAATCAAGAATTCAGCGGGATCTTGAGCAAAGCATGAATATTAAAGACTTTATGAAAAAAATATTCTCATTAAAAAATATGAAGCTGAAAAATAATTTTTGAAACTTCTGTAAATGAAAATAAGGACACCATCTTCCCATAAGTAGCTGACTATTTTTTTTTTCCTACTGATCAAGGCAGGTATTATGAACATCCTCCAAAAATTCAGACTCCCTCTCTCTAAACTGGAATAACGCAACTGACCTTGTAAAATGAAAGATCACTTACCTCTTCATTTCTTGGTTGGAAGTTGCACAGAAGTAGAAAATCCTGCTTCCAGTTTGAGGTACACATTTAAAAACAAATGGTTTACCCAGACTGGTGTCAACACCAATTTCCGCTCCTTCCAGCTTTGTTACTTCCAGGGGTCTGCACTTCCCTTCATCCTGCAATTAGAGAGAAGGAGTGCCAAACTTCAGAATTAACATGAAACCAGTCCCTGTGAGATGGGGATAAACTCAGGGAATATTCAAAGATATAGAAGCTGGTGATAAGCTCTTATGCTTTTGAACCATCATAAGGTTTAAAATGATCAGTAGCCTCAGAAAATACAGTGCAGTCACAAAAGATAAACTAGTCAAACACCCTCTAAATTTGTATCTCTATTTTTAATCTTTTAATTGGTTTTGGTTCATCAGGAGTCATATCTGCATGTGGAAACACATGTAAATATTCCAACTTTTGAGAGCGTAACTGAGTGAGAGTGGGATTTTCAAAGTGTGCTGAAGAATCTAGGAGCATGAGACCCTACTAAACAATGCTGCTTGCAGTCTGGGTTTATGCTGAAAACTTCACCTTGTATGTGCTGATAGAGGGAACAAAGGCTTACATTCAGAAAACAGTGAGCATAACTTAAAAGGCTGGATTTCAGTTCCTTTGCAGAGTTGACCTAAATATCATTATGTTCATAACTCTTCCCCTTCATTTCAGACAACTTTCAGTGGAAAGCATTTCAAAACCTTTTGTACCATATTGTTCCTGATTGAGTAAAAGCTCTTTCAGACTGAAGGGCATTGTAAATGTCGTTGTGGTTAGTTATAAGAAGCCATTAAGCTCCTTAATGTAAGAAGGTAGCTGAAGCTGTTCCTCCCCCCACTTTCCCAGTCCAGCTTCCCTCAGGTATGTCTTAACTCAAAACAAAGGTGCACACATCTGGACAGTGAACTCTAGCTGTGTTTTAAACAATAGTTAGCTCTCTTGCTTGAAGATTGCTAGAGAGCTTGAAGACCTATGACTGGAGCTCTAACAGTTGCATCAGATTTGGCAGCAATAAAACAGAAAACATGAGTTAATGATGGGACACAGGAAGAGCATTAGTGCCACTGGTAAAATCGTGGAGTCTCTTAGAATAAAAACAGTTGATTACTGGGAGTTAATTAAAGGTTGTGAGTAGGAGCTGAATTGTAAGTGCCCTGTGTAATTTTTTTATTATCCTAAAAATAAATATATATATTTTCCACAAACAAAATATGCACCTGTGACTATTAAATAGTTAAATACTTGTTTGTATGCTCATTAGCACACGTAATTATACCTTTGTTATACATGAATCTTCTGTAGGAACAAAATAACCCTTAATACTGAAAACTAGTATAAATAAACCCTCATGAATGCATTTCCTAGGTTCTTTTGCTTTCTTCTTTTTTCCTTTTTTTTAAAATGCCAAACTAAAGTCAGTACAGAGGATGAAGGCAATCCTGAAAGTCGTCAGTGCTGTGTGACCTGCTTTACTTATAATGTCTTCAGATACAAAACTACATTGCAAAGACAGCATAACCAAAATATGTATTCAGGCTCCAAACCTCATTCCTAGTGTAATAAGAACAATAAGTGCTAGGTTGATGAAGTGTTACTCAGCAGGATCCTGTCCAAGGCAGATACTGAAGTGGCTGTATGACCACTATGATTGCACATCCCTATAAACTCCTTTTCTAAACACTTTCTGTGCTGTCTAGAATGAATGCAGATAGAGCTCTATGGCATCAAGAATGATTTATGAATACTCCATTTCAAATGAATACACTTAGGAAAGGAATAAGATGGATATAAGGCATTCAAAGTGAGACCAAATATCCTTCATTGACTAGTAGGCAGTCATGCTCCCCTAATTCTGATAAGCCAATAAGGGGCATTTCTTTTCACTCATATGGCTTTCATGAATATGTCCTAAGAGAATTCCTTTGATTAATATCCCTCTGTTACAAAAAGTGCCAAAAGTATATTGCTGAAAAAAATAATTATAAAAGTAACATCTTTTGCCTGTGACTGGTGAGTAACCTACTGATGATACTGCCGCTGTGGAACCTAATATAACTATGTGATGCTGCTTGAGTTGATGATACGTGTAATACAGATTTTAAAAGAACTAACTCAGATTTTAGCTACTACTGTCCCATTCTGCACTTAAGTAAGAAGGATTTTTTGTTCTCTCAAGGTTGATGTCAGCTATTTCATGGATTCCTGGCAGTCTGCAGTATCTAACATGGATGGAGTCATTTGGGTAGAAGGGAGAAAGCTTATGCTACTTTGGTAAATGCTGTTCTAATAATAGAAACACCTGAAGTAACCCTTCCCTTGCTGCTAGTTATCTTAAGATGGCCTGAGTTTTAGGGGAAATGTTTCTGAAAAAAAAATGAAAATATTAAACAATGCATAACTATGAGAGAGAAATAAAGGAGAAATAAGAATAGAAAGTAGACATCTCCTTGCTTTATTGTATGAAATGGTCATTATGGTAATGTAGGTATCCTAGGAGGGTTCACAAATGAGCCCTATTTAATTTGGTGTAAATACTTCCAGAAAATAAATGAATTGACAGCATTTCCTGAATGAATCACTGTGTTCAAAGATTTTGAGCAGAGTTATATTTGCTATTCTTGTTAAGCTTCTTTGTCTATTAGAAAGAAGAAGCTGAAAAGATATATGAACATTTCATGCTATTTGCAGTGAAATGAATCAAAATCAACAACAGGAATCACTATGAAAAGAGACTAAAATGAAGCTACACGAGAGACTGCAAGTACTAGGAAGATGGAGTAAAAGTATCTTTACAGAAAATAAGATCAAATCCTAGATGAAATAATAGAAAAAAATGTAAAACACAATGTGAAAACTGAGCAGTGCTAGAAAGCACAAAGACTAGCAGTGGAAAATATTAAAGCAGTTGCCCCTAGGTCACTGGTTCAGACTGGTTTCAGGGCAGCAGAGCATGACTGAATTTTTGACTGTCTTTCAAAAATGTCTTGCTGGATGTGCCCTTGTGTTCTTAAAATAGACAGGAAAATGAACTCTTTTTTTCTTTTTGCTTCTTATTTATCATTTGCCTGACTTTCTCCATCACAGCTGACATGGCCACAACTCTCCCTGGCTCAGGCTTGCAGCATTTTCACCATCTGTTATTTTCTGGTTTTCTCTGACCAGCTTTTTGCTGACAACTACTGGTGCTGCTTACTTAGTAGTACCTCTAAATTCTTCCCCTCCCTATGTCTTCTTTTTAATTACTGTGCTTTGTGGTAGGCTCATTGTTTGGGTATTTAGGAAATTATAGCTAGAGCCTGTTTGCATTTCTTCTTCGAGCTGGACACACTGGTGCAGAGGAGAGAGTAAGGCTTTTACATCTTTTCCCCCTACATCTTTTTCCTTTCCTTTCCACCGGCCTTCTTGGCCACCTGGGCACACTGCTGGCTCATGTTCAGCCAGCTGTCAATCAACACCCTCAGGTCCCTCTCTGACTGGCAGCTCTCCAGCCACTCCTCCCCAAGCCTGTAGCGCTGCTGGGGGTTGTTGTGGCCCAAGTGCAGCACCCGGCATTTGGCCTTATTGAAACTCCTACAGTTGGCCTTGGCCCATCGCTCCAGCCTGTCCAGGTCTCTCTGCAGAGCCTCCCTACCCTCGAGCAGATCAACACTCCCACCCAACTTGGTGTCATCTGCAAACTTACTGAGGGTGCACTCGATCCCCTCATCTAGGTCATCAATAAAGATGTTAAACAGGAGTGGCCCCAAAACCGAGCTCTGGGGGACACAACTCGTGACCAGCCACCAACTGGATTTAACTCCATTCACCACCTATTTGTATGGCATTTTTCTTCAGGAGAGCTGAGTTTATTTATTATTTTGTTTTGTTTTGCTTTAAACAATTCACATCTAAACTAGAGAGAGTAGAAACATACTGAAGAGCAAGACAACAAGGGAAAAAGATGTAAAAGCTCCTCTGATTTGAAGAACCTAATTATCCTGCACCTAACTGTATTGGCTGTCAGACTAAGTACAATCAAGTGGTCTTGTGATATGATTAATCTTCACATTCCAGTTGATTCTTTTGTTGATGTTGAGTAATTTGCTGCAATTTATTGCACAAAAGGTAATGAACTTTACAGGACCAAGCTTCTTAGGAAGAACTATTGATTGGGTCAAAATTTTGAACAGCCTGAATCAGGTCAAATTATATAACTGATTATGACACTTTCTCTGCGTCAGGGTATGCAATCTGTTAGTAGGCCAAAATTAACTTGAGTATCATATCAGCCAGCATTATTTCTTATTTATTAATAGAAACAATACAATGGAAGTATTGGAAACTTTGGATTCAGCAGCTCCTTAAATGTAAATTGAAAAATATATCCTGGAGCCATAGGTGTAATGGAAAACATAGAGAACAAATCAGATTGTATACCAGTTCTAAATAATGTGGCAGCTCACAGACTATGATGATAAAACTCCAAGCAAGAATGAAGAACAAATAGAAGTGGTATCTTTATGAGCAATGGCTCAGACCTAAATCTATTTATAGCTAAGCCTTTTGTATAAAGTGCTTAGGCTTAGTGATGAACACAGAGGCTTGCTCAAGAGCACAAAGGACTGAATGTTTGTCATAGATTGAAATGATGTGAAGGGTCAATGCATGGCAGGCATGGGATTTCTTTCTTGGTCTAATAATTAGACTATGTATATACCACAGAAATTAAAATAATTTAAAAGCATTTTTTTCCCTCTCTATTGTATTTCACTGGGAACAGTCCTAAGGGTACATGTGAGAAACCAGAAGCATGTACTGTTGTGTCTGAATGACAAAATTTTTGTAAATACACTTTGTAAAATGCCCTGTTTCCATGTACAGAGAAGAGAATTGTAGAAAGAAATGGGAACATCTAAGTCTGCATTTAAATCTCCTCTCTACATTTAGGGAGTGCTTTCACTTGTTCTGTGAGGCCTGGGTAGAAAGTGATGTGTCTTGATGTGAATAAAGGGTAAATGGAAGACTGGTATCCATCTGGTTATACAGGCTGTGTAAATGTTGCTGTTGAATCTTATTTGGAATAAAAAGAAATAGTAAATTGTAATACAGTTTCCAGGGGTTCTCGATAAAGCAGATGGTGAGAATGGAATGATTTACAAACACAAACATACTCTAATAGAGACAACTAAGGAACAACAATTTCCTTCATAGAGACACTACTAATTAAAGAATATTCAGTGAAGAAAGCATTCTGCCGTTGAGAAAAAGTGAAGGTTATGGACTCCTTTGAATGTAAATAGCACTGTATAATTATGTGAGCAATACTTAATTGTCAGTGTGCTGGCTGTGTTAAAGTACAATAGACAGAGAAGACAAGATTCTATTGAGCTATTGAAATGGACTGGCTTCATAATGGAAACAGGAATATGACCTGACATCTGGTCATTTAGATGATGTAATAGCTGTTTACCAGGCTGGGATCAGATTGCTTTTAGATGTTAAGAAATGTACATCTTTGTTCTCATTGTCTTTGTCTCAGCTTTGAGAAACTTTGCCTTAGCCACTCACACTATGCCTGAGTTTCCTAGAGGCATTAAACTTTTAAGCCTAAGAAATGCAAATCATAATTCTTTTTTAAACTGACATTACTATATATAATCACAAAAAAGACTGATAGAGAGTACAGTCCTCTCATTCATTGCTGCCACTGTGTTCAGTGAGAGTACTTCTCAAGTATATGTTGAGGTTTTCTTACATCATGTTTCGGAGCATTACAACCATGAACTATGATGAAGGCCATTTCTCTGAGGCTTGGGCTACATGTGAAGGTGACTTTGCTCTTTATTCACAGTTCAGTCTCTTGCTACGTCTGAATCTCTAAAGCATGCTCTTTCTACTGTCAGAACAGTGATTTCCAATTTAGCTACTCCTTCCAACTTAACTGCTCCTACTTCCTTTCTATTACAGTTTCTTCTTTTGACTTTCCTACTTTGATTCCATACAAAATGCTGGTAACACACGTATACTCTTTAGACATTTATGCCTAATTACTGTTGTTCCACATCATTCTTAGCTGAGAGAGTTAGAGAGAGAAATGGAATAAATGACAAAGGTAACATAAGGACCTGACAGACAGAGCTGATTTGACTAGAATACATCAGTCTCTGATTTCTGGAAAGGAGATCTGCAAGGGAGATACATTGATAACACTTCCCTGTTTGGAGCCAGTCATTTTTATAGCTTCTCCTAGGCCATAATCTGAATGATATTCACTTCATATTTTACTTTTCAGGCACTAGATTGGTTATCTGTCTCACTTTCCTCTTTCCCATAGTCTATTTATGACAAAGGGACAGGAAACACAGCCATGAACACAGCAAGACACAAACCAGAGAGGATCTAGGGCATTGTTACAAACATGATCTTTTGTTAATTCTTTAATTTTATCAACTCTACCTTTTTTTTTTTTTTTCTTCCATGACTCATAAAAATCACTTGTAATACATGTGTTTTTGACCAGTCTTACATAGCAAGAAAGCAACAATTAACTGAAACTAGGAAATTCTGGCTTTGGCTGGCATTTCTAGTGGGTTTGTAAATTCCAGCATTTAATTAGCATTTAATATTTCTAATGAGCCTAGAACACTGTTAGCTCTTGCAGGTATGTCCTCATGATAGAGGAATGCATGCTCCACAGCTTTTAAACCCCTTATTTGTTCCTGGGTCACAAGAATTATATTCCTTCTTTTTAATGGGTTTGCAAGAGCAGTATTTTTTTATCCTGAAGGCTGCTGCATACTGTAAAGTTTCTAAGCCAGGTTCTAAAGGTGACTTGGTGATGCCAGCTCAGAGATCTGTGTGAACTTACTTAAGATGTTGAGGTTCTACTGCTGTGGTTAGATTGCTTTTGTTATCTTACTGGTCCTACACTGAAGAATTCACCATAAACATTTTGTGGTGACTTTGCAGTCACTTTACTGTACTGAACAACAAAAGCTAGTTTTAGAGGAGCAGACACTGCTATCTGTAAAGAAAGGACCAATGCCTGACTATGCTGATGTGCTTTCAGCTTTCCCTGAAAAAAGGTTTAAGTTCAACTTGATTGCTTATATTTGCCTCCTAATGTTAGGACTTAAGTGTACATCACTGTCTATCTATCTTCTCACAATGTCCAAACATATTTCTTTCAGAAGGAAAACTGGGCACATCATTGGCACAGAAGCATGTTTGAGAAGATCCAGTGGTCTGGGCAATGAAGGATCAGAACTGTAGTCTGTATAATGGAACTCCGCTGTTGCTAAGGTAAGCAAAAATATTATAAATCATTATATCTCCAATGATCTCAGTAATTTACACAAACCAAGGTTCTAACCCAATGTGCCCAGTAGTTCTGCTGTGAGGTGGCAAATATAGCTATGTTCACTGAGGTGGAAAATGTGTTTTAGTTACTTATATGGATTGTAGAGTCAAGGTCAGTTTCAGCATATGTTTGAGGGAAAACAAAATGACCTTGTATGTTAAGTGACTCTATCTGTTGCAATGGGTGTCACTTCACCAATATGTGATTGGATAGAGATGAGTCTGAAACAGCAGCAATTACATGGGTGAGTCAATATGTAAAAAGCTCTAGAAACATCAATCTTTTTTAATGTAGGTGGAGAAAGGAAAGTTCACATGGGTAATTTCTTCCTGTAGATAGCAATTATGAGGAAATGTAGCTCTCTGTGTTTGTTGATATGGACTAAAGCAGAAGACGAAACACTGTTTCCTTTCTCCATGACAAATCATTATATGCATCCCTTCAGGCATAAAGAAAAGGCCTGGTTGTCTTCTTACATAGGTGGAAATCAGGCATGACCTTGCTGGAGTCACTGGAATTACACCTATGTAAGTTGTTGTTCTTAACATCAGAATCAAGACCTGGAAATTGATAACTGGTTAATTTGTGGGATACTGACATGCAGATTATCCTGAACTATTTTGGTCTCCCTGAATTATTCTTGCCTTCAGTGAACTGTTTCAAAGAACATCTTATATCCAATAAGTGGAAAAACTTTTCCTTCTGAATGAGTCAAGGCCTGGAACATAATGTTTCCAACTTAATCATGCAGCTGACACGTTACATAAATGCTGTGTTGAATTAAGAACATTGTTTGTAATTCCCTTAGAAAAGAAAGTGGGATGAGCAGCATCTATATGTATTGTTCTTCGTATGCCCTGATACATATCATATCAAAAGAAAGAAGTGCCAACGGGTCCAGTTGAGCTCCATCTTCACTTGGGTATTGGATCTCTTGGTAGTGAAGAAGCGTATTTGTATTTAAGTATCTTTCTTCCTGTCTTACTAAATGACTCTTCGGAGTACTCTGTAAGCACATAAGGCGGTGAAGAAGATCCTTGTGCTTTCAGTTTCTAAAACAGTTGCAATGTTTCAGTGTATCCTTTGAGTCCAGAGACAGAGAGATAGGTAACTGGCAAAAAAATGGTGTGAAATAATTTAAAAAGCAGTTGAATAGCACTAGCCCTGGATAATGCATGAAAACAAGCAGTAATTATTACTATAAAATGTTTATGCGGTGCTTTAAATTTATTTACTCTTTTTAAGCAAAAACAAATGCATGATTTCAGTGGCTAAAGAGCCTACTAGGAAAACATATGTTCGTATGATTGAAATAGTTAATTTTTCAGTGCAGTAAATAAGACAAAGCTAGCTGGGGAAGAAAAGATAAGCTTAAAAAGAAACTTGCTAGATAAAAGAAATAAAAGAAAATTTATTAATGTAAGATTATGGGGCACCTTCTAATCCTCAATCCAATTTATCTAACACTCTTTATATTCAGAGGTACTTAATTGATTGGAAAGCGGAGAGCGTTTAAAAGACATGACTAGATTTTTTTTTTTACATTTAAGGAGTTTGACGAAGGACCTGACTAGGATAAAATAAAATCTTCTCTCCAAACAAATATTCTTATATTTTGTATTCTTTTTAGTGTGAGATTGATTTGTTTGTTTTTTATCTTGAGACCAGAATAGGTAGTGTTGAAATAAAGACGATGGAAAGCCAGACTGCTTTGTTGTATAGCCAGTGGTTCTGCAGCATAACCCTGATTAGATGGCTAGTGTGTGTATCATGGCATATGCATAGAAAAAAACAGATTTTCTGCTGAAAATGTCAGGTGGATAGACAATTGTAGAAGACCAAGCTCTTTCTACAATTTTTAATTACTTTTCAGAATATGTCTTTTTCCCACAGAAGTGTCTGTTTTTGATCAAGAAGCTTAAATGTTGAAATCCTGATTAATTTCAGTTTGGACATGAAACTGCAGTGCCTCATGTGAATTCTTTTCTTTGTCTTAACAGTATTGTCCACGAAAAACTATGCTTTGGATCACCCAGAGGAGGGACCAGAATGCATTGTTGGGGGTGTCAGAGATCTTTAACTATAAAGACTAACCCATGCCGTCCTCCAAGTACAGTCCTTGAGAACCATTGCATCAGCATCTTTCAGGTAAAAATAATTTGATTTCTTGTTTTAACTAAAAAGGAAAAAAATTCAAGTGAGGATTTTACTGGAACAGCTCTAGAACTCATGTAAAAGTGAAAAAATAGGATAATACATATGAACAAAAAATGAAATACAAAAATAGGAGACTGAGGTATGAAATAGAGAGAAATGACATAGTGGAAAAAAATATATAAAGGTAGATTCCGGATCAGTAGTGAAGTATTAACTTCCCTGTTATCTACTGTTGGTTGAACTTCCTTAACATCATTTTGTTTAGATTATATTCATGTTTTTTGCAAAATTGTGCTGTTATGTCTACATATGTACATGTGTACATGTACGTCTACGTCCTTCACATGCTGAGCTGACCAGGTGGTGTGTGACCATGTTAGGAAAGATAAAAACTATTTAGAGTTCAAGTACCTGATGCCATGCTCAGGTTCTCGTGTAGTTTTTGATTATGGGTGGACATGGGTGTATTTCACTGGTATGTGTTGAAACTGTGTACTGGAGACAAACATGTTTCCACCTGCTTCTAACCAGCTTATATTTCCACTGATGCCCTTCCTAACTCAGCTAGGAGATGCCCTGGAAGCTGCATAGGCTTCTTCCAGTGATAAATCCTTCACCAAGGCAAATTTTTTCAGCTTCACTAAGTTTTCTCGAAATCAGGTTAAAATGAATGCTAAGTGGATGACCTTGAATCTTTTTTACAAGCTGTAAAATGTTTTACCACAAAAAGCCCTAAACAGTCTTTGAAATCAATTTGTTTGATTTTATAGCATAACTTTCTCAATGAATAACTTCATCATGAAGTTACACAGGGGAAGGGATTAGTAACTTGTAATTACATGCATCACCCACTGAACTGCCTCAGAAACTACAGTAAAATGCTACTATAAGGCAGGTGAGTTCGCTGGTTTCACTGTGGCCAGGGCCATGAGCTGTGCCTGCTGCCTGGTGCCTGTGTTCCCCACCCTTGGAGCTAACTGCTTCAAGGGAAAACACCCTTTTTTTGTCTTCTTCTCCTTTTTTAAAGTGCAATGCCTTTATTTATTCACTTATTTAGTGGTGAATAACTGTGTAGAATACTCATATGTTTGTAGCTGAGTCGACTGTGAAGCCACTGATTTAGGGCCATTAAGAGTCATACAACTAGAGTGTTGTAAGTTTTTTATATCAAAAATGGAGCCTCAGGGTAAAGCCAAGAAAATATTTCTCTTTATGAAGCTCCTGTTTTACTCCTTTTTTGGATGTCTACTGTTAGATGAATTTAAAGTCTTATATATTACTTAGAAGTATTAAGTACTATACAGGCCCCTGCTCACATGACAGAGAATGAAGTGCTGAGTAATGCTAATCTGAAGAAACTGAGCCTTCCCAATACCTCTCTGTGCTGTTCCATGGCTTATTTGTACACATAGAGAAGTCTCATGATCATGCCTGTTTAAGAAAATACACGATAGAATACAGAGCTCCTACACATCCAAAACCATTTAATCCAAAGCCTCCTAGAGACTATTAGATTCACAGACTTCTTGATAATCAGAACTAAGAGATTAAATGTGAATCCATAAAAACCCAATGGTGTCTACTATCTGTGACTAGGATATAGGAAGGCAGAACTGCTCAACAAGCCTCCTCTATATACCACATACAAAACCATCTTCAGTGCTGGTGCTATTTTGTAAATACTGTAAGTCAAGATAATTATCTGTAAATTTGAGTACAATACTGCTTCACTTTGTAGTTCAGGACATGGCTTACTTCCTCACCAGCCTCTCTCCTTACCTTCTTGTGTTTGTAATAGTGTAGGTAGCCATTATGTTTCAGAACAAACCACCTCTTTCTCCAGCCCTTCAGTATTGCTGACTGTGTTCGTTTGTGCAAATATCCTCTGCAGGTAGGTCTGGGGGTGTTAGGGTAACGGCTGATATCTGATCCCACCACCATAGTCAGGATATCAGGACCTAAAATATTACATGAAGAATGTGAAAACATATGTCAAAACTATAATCTGTTAATATTTTCGAATACCCCTATAGAGTATGGAGCAGGAAAGTAATATTCTGTCCCATTCCCTTCACTTCCCAGTGTAGCTTCTAGAAGCAGCAAGGAGCAACCTAGGAAATGATGAATTAAATCAAGCAATATTTGGCCTCCTTTTAACAGAAATTCAAGAATGAAACTAATTTTGTGTTGAGGACTAGTAATGGAGCCAGCTATCTGAAGACACCTCAAAACAATTTTTGTGACCTACTTTTGCAAGCAGCATCTTAGGTGCTTGCATATTTTATCAGTTTAGGGAAGTGGTTGGATTTCATTGCTCAAATGGGTATACATAACTTGGGGTTTATATAAAAATTTCTGAGAATGTTCTTAGGGGCACTCTCAGTCTCTGTTATTTTACATACGCTCTTAAGAATTCTTTCTTTTCCATGTCTTGGAGTCTACTAACCTTTTGTGCTGTCTGTGCCCCTCACTGAGGGGACTTGCTGTTGGAGTCTAATCTGTGCTAAAGCGTTTACTTATAATTTGAAAAAAATAAGTGCTCAAAGGAGATGTTGGGTTGCAAGATTGTCTAAAAATGTGTTATTGTTGTCAACAATGAGGTACAATTTCATAATATTTGCTGATGTTATCAATACATCTATGGCTTTGACCCTTAAGGCCTAAAATTCTGATTATATCGCATACTACGGCAGAGCAGGTGGCAATGCTTTAAAGAGGATTAAGAAATGTGACTATGACACATTTTCATTTCCAAAATATTTGCTGGATTTCTCTTTTGAGGACATTTGACTTTGGGAATGCTGTCTGTGTGCCAAGATTTAGGCCAGGGATATTCCCTGAGGAGTTAAAAATACCCACTAATCAGAGATTTATCTACTAAAAGATTCGACATACTCTTGAATATAACAGTGTGAATGGCACCTCTATAATTAAAGAACTTGGTATGTGTCAAGTTAAATTTGTCACTGTCTTGTAAAAGCATTTTAATTTATTGAATTTCCTGTGAGCCCTTGTCAAAACCATATCTGGCGTCAATAAAAGAATGGCTGTAGATTAACTTTCAGCATGCAAACATGGGTATCTTTGGTCATTTAGACTTCATTTTAGTCATCACAATTCTAGGAAGAATATATATGATTAATATCACTAACTCCTTGTTTCTGTGGTGCTGCAAAAAGATGCCTCGTGAAATAACCTCCCTGCTCTCCTGACTAGACTTCAGGTCTTTGTGACACATAAATAACTGCTGGGTGCACTGAACCAAGCTGTGAAGTCCTTTCCTGAGGAAGCATAAGGCTTAAATAAGGTATTGGTGTCTCTCCAGTCACTTTCAGGACTTTCTCAGTCACTTTCTTTAAGGCAGGAGAGACAAAAGTATTACTGTCACATGTGCTCTTTGGGGAATATTTTGTATGTCCGTTTTTCTTCTGTTTTCCTGGCAAGGTCTAGATAAAAAGTGACTTAAGTAGTAGTACTGTATTAAATAATAATGCATTAAACTGTTAATTAAGATTTCTGTTGCAACCATCAACCAACTTGTCTGGATGTATATGGAGCATCATACAGCAATCCTGACCTCTCCGTGTAATTTATTGTGACCTCAAATTTACCTTTCCTTGCCAGATTGGCAGCTTCTGAATGTGGCATGCTGGTGACATCAGTTCCATTCACTGCTATCAGAATATCCCCGACCTGAAGCCCTGCTTCTTCAGCTGCACTGTCTGGAATTAAAAAAAAAAAAAAAATTATTTAGAGTTAGGATATCAAGCATGTCTATGTGATCAAGTTTTTCTAGCAAAACAGGTATCTGTACAACCAGTCAGGCTCTGGGGCCTTTGTGATATCAACTTGGAGGTGGAGCAAGTTTTTCTGAGAAAACTGTTAGTCATCTGTAAATGAAACTTCAGAATTCAGGTACTGGTTCAACACTAGATAATCACCGGCAGTGGAGAAATTTTGTTAAAAATGCCATTAGGACTTACAAGCTTTAAGATGCAAATAGGCATTTCAGTATCTGAGGATTTTGTCCTAAAGTGCAAACAAATGCCTGATGCAATGTTCAGTAAAGTTAGTAGAAAAAAAATCTATTATTCTGGTGAATTTTGGATTTAAGACCAAGAGACTACTTTCTGTCCTGATGTTTCTCTTACTGGTTAACAGAATTTGGCTATAGTATTTTGTGGGTTTTTGTCTTTAGGAGGAAAAAACATAGTAAATTAACAAAGAGTCAGTGAAGGAGGGACGGAATCAGATTTGTTAATATATCAACCTTTTGTTTATTCGTTAATTGTTGCAAAGTACAGACACTCCTAATAAAATAGTGCTCAGACACATGCCAGCCAGGAATGGTGGCAATTTAGAGAAGTCATAAATACGCTTCATTCATGGGCACCAGTACACAGTTACTTAAATCCCAGTTACAAATTTCTCAGTCTGTTTTTTCCTTCTCTTTTATAATTAAGCAATCCTAATGTACTGGGAAAAAAATGGTTTTGGAAAATATTGTTCCATGTCCATATATATCATGTATATTTTTAAAGATTTTGTACCTTATTATGCAGTAAATGTGATTGTTCAGTGCATTTCTGAGGCTTCTTAAAAGTTGTAGGGAAGAGAATAGTAACAGCTTAATAATAAACAGGCACAAAAAAGTCGTGGTTCACCCTCATGTGTATTACAAATGGCAGCACATTTTGAGTTGTGCTGGCCTTGAGGATCTCATACAAGACTTTATGATTATAAGCAGTCTTCAAAATATTATTAAAATAATGTCTCAGTGTGTAATCAAAAAGAGATACAAATGCAATTTTTGTCTGTTTTAATAAAATTAGTCATATTTTGAGAAAACAATTTTATTAGAAATTTGTAAAAAAGAATACTCTTTTTTTTGTTGTTGCTATTTTAAAGCAACTGCATTTGAAAAGAAAACATACAAACATACAAATAAATTTAAGAGGAGTGATATACAATATGAGTAGCTATACTTAATTTTAATTAGTAGGTATTAGGGCTAATGTTGTGTGCATGACCTATGATTTATATTTAGGTAAAACACTTTCCCACATTCTAATTTGAAAGACCTCTTCCGAGGTTATACTCTTTGACAAAACAACCCTAAGGGAATCTGTATGTTTACAACTGGGAAATCATGT
This sequence comes from Strix uralensis, assembly GCF_047716275.1. Lineage (NCBI taxonomy): Eukaryota > Metazoa > Chordata > Aves > Strigiformes > Strigidae > Strix > Strix uralensis. The sequence continues at coordinate 61,728,850 of NC_134012.1, read as the reverse complement.
AAAACTTTTCATTCTAGAGAGAAGAAACATTTCTTTGCAACAGAGATAACTTTATATGAATAGATACTGAAATTCCCATCAATCTGATAATAACAGCTAGTTGTCCAGGCACACACACATTGTCACAGTTGTGCTATTAAGACAAATGATGGCTGAGCCCAGCAATTTTGTTTTCTTAAAATAATCAGCAATGAATGATACTGATCTTTAACATTGCAGTCAAAAGTAACATTCTAATAAGATGAGCAGAACAAGTTTTTTAATGCAAAATTACTTTCTCTTGTTCACAGTAAATAATTTTTCACAGAAGTTATACTGTGAAGACTAGTCTCAAGGATTATGAAAATACGTATTCTGGACAAAAATTAGGTAGCTGTTTCAGGATGAAGAACATTACATAGCCACTTTAGTCACAATACTAAGTCCTTTGTTTAGTATTCTGTAGGCAAAGGTTTTTTAGATTTACATTATTGGTAAAGCTTCAGTTGATAAGGGAAATTCCTGATTGTATTCAGACATGTATAAATACAGAATGATCTCTAGGATCTGGTGTCAAAATCATGTTTATTTTCACATAGTTTACAGCAAAATATTCCAAGATCCTTTGAGAAACAATAGGCATAGCCATATAGAAAGTAAAATTACCACTTCCAACATTTTCCCTTATTTCTTTTGAACAGGTCTGTCCTTTGCCTGAGTTCCTCTTCTGGACTGAAGGCTTTATTTTAGTATTTAATAAGTAAAACATTTGTTCTGAGGCAACATTAGAATGGTTTTTAGAACTGAACAGCAGCATCATGCAAAAAGCGTGACTGAGGTATAAATCTAATTGTGTTGAGATGTATGGGTTTTTAATGCAAGTCTTAGACTTGTAAAGTATTAGTAAAGTGTTGACCTTTTCAGATATTTTTTTTTTTCTGTGCATATTGCTCCCTGGCTCAGATTTCTGACTTTTCTGATCTTCCCTAGTGGAGTTTAATGATGACCCTATTTAGTAGTTTAGCAGGCAGTTTTTAAAATGATGGGTTCAACTAATGGATTCACAGGCTTCTGAATTCACAGGCTTTCCCAGTGTTGTCAGGAAGCTGGACAATATAAAAAACAATGCTGGTAAAGTGACAGAGCTATACTTAGATGTCTTGCTAGAGGGCATGCACTGCCATTCTTGGTCTAGGATGACATTTTTCATGATACCTGCCTTTGGTATTAGAAATCTGTCAGGGTCTCCTGTACCTTCTGCTCCTTCTCTAGTTCTACTGTGTCCATCCTGAGGATGCAGAGAGCAGAACAGCAAGCAATACTCTAGATTTGGATGAACCAAGGTTTTAGGCAGCAGCAAAATGAATGTTACTCCCTGTGTCTCATTCTTACTGCTGGTACTGACAGAGCCAGCTTTTAGACAGATTTCTAGGCTGCCATTGCACATAGAGCCAATGATTTCAGAGACCTTTCAGTTGTGACTCCCAAGATCTCATTCCTGAGTGTAACTGCCAATACTATGTTTTCCATCATGTAGACATGGTATAGATAATTTCTCTCTAGAAGCATTATCTTACATTTCATCTTTGTTGAAACTCATCTGCTACTTTTTTCTCACTCATTCAGTTTTGCCAGTTTCTTCTGGCGTTCCTCACAATCATCAGACTACTCTGCAGAAGTTAACAGCATGTCTGTTAAGATTTATAGATGGCTCAGTGGAAACCCATCCAAACAGAAGTGTCCCCAGCTAATAAGAGTTTTGGAAATATTGTTATGAGGGTCACTGCATCCTTCATTTCATTCTTAAAGGCCTGTTGTCATTAAGAGATGTCAGTCCCAAAAAGTTCTGGACTTTACATCTGGAGAGAGGCTGGATGCAGACACTTGCATAAGGTACCAACTGGCATGGAAGGACACAGAGCAGTGGAGACTGGTTTACTCACATATTACATATTATTATATAACTGATGTTCTATATGTTGTAGATAACATATATTATATTACTAAATATTATATATTTATTTTAATACATTTTTATAGGAGAATTTAACTCGTACGAACACAACTTACTTGTGTCTACTTCAGTCACAAGGATAGGCTTTGAGAACTGGATCCTGAAACCCCAAGGGTAATTTCCAGTTCCTTTAGCGATCTTCACCGTTCTTTCACGAACTGCAAAATAGGAAAAAAGACATCCCCTCTTCTCTACAAGCCAAGTTCAATTTAACAAGCAGCAGCCTGGTTTTAAAACTTTTTATCTATAGGCACTGACAGTTATTGATTTTGCAAATGGCTGGGATGCTTTCTGTATCACTCCTAGCTGTTTGGTGCTGCTCCTCTGCCAGCGTGTACCTCCCTCATGCCATGACTGATTAAATGTCTTTCATGTCAGGGCAAAGACAGACAGTATCAATGAAGTGTGCTTTCATCTGCAGTTTAAGTGCCTGGAATTTGTAATGAAGAGGTGGAGAATCATTCACATATTCCACTCTACCAATGGCGTTGTGAAAGAGAAAAGTGCTCCTGCTCTCAGTGTCAGACTTCTAAACTGCAAATACAAAATATGCTCTAAATTCTTAAATGAGTTTAAATATGTTTCTTGTAGTTTTATTCTTCTTATATTTTAGAAGGTCTTTTGGATACCAATTTTTCCTTTTGTTTACCCACTCCTGTCCGCTCCCTGCTTCCACTGCCTTCCAATCCTCTAGTCAATCATCCCAACCACACTGGCATCTCCTGACACCATGGCTGTACCCATGTGAAATGTCTTTCAAGTCAGCAGAATTTAACACATAACGGGAAAAGGAAGTAAAATGGAAGACCAGGGTCTAATTGCCTACTTCCAACATTTCCTAGGGTCTAGTATTATTTGTGTCTCAAATGGTCTGGCTCATTAATATATCTTATACTCATGAAGGACTTCAGTGTAAATATGAATTCTCAGGGTGTCTGCTTTTGATCATTTGACTGTCTTACTGTATTTGTTTAATGGAGGGCAACTTAATAATTTATGACAGCTGTTTTGTCTTCAAATTATGTACTGTTTGGAAGATAGAAATTGCTTTAAAGGTTACTTTACTAGCAGGCCAATTGATGTTACCTGTTTAAAAGAGCCTGTATACTTCAATCCCTACTTTAATGATCTCGCTGAACTTCTGAGCTCTCCCATGGGGGAAGAGGCGATAAAAATGGCTCTCCAGAATATTCTTGTATATTTCAAGGGAGATTTTTCATATCTGGAGATTTATAGAGGACATTTGTTTTCTCTCATATTGTGAATGATTTATGAGCTCCATCAAAGAACTATCTCCTGGAAAGCTACAGGGTGTTTCAGTTTGTGTTAGTTCTTTGAACTCTGTTAATTTTCAGTAACTTAACATTTGAAAAGTGAAGGGAAACTTCCCACCCCCCTGAAAAAGTTATTCACTATACCTGTTTTGCATGACAGGGTTTAAACTACACACAGAGCAAAGCTTCATACCCATAGTAAACTTGATTCTTTTCTTTCTTGATCTACTATATTTGAAATTTTGATGTAGAACAGGTTTTATGACCATTGTAATATTTTATGTCCATAAATAGCTCTCTATGATTTTGCTATGCTTGGAGAAATTATGAAATTGCATTGCTTCTGCCCTTATCATGCAGCAAGAGATGAGGTTTAATTATGACCTTTTACCAGTACCAGTTTTGTCAAGTAATTATGACATTTTGAAAGACAGTAGCTAAATAAGAACTACTTATTTACTTTTTAACTTTTTAGTTCCTTGGGTTGCTCTTTTTCCTGTCTTCAGAATCTACTCCAAAATATTGATCCCGTGGAATCCTCCCAATAAATACAGTTTTATGACATTTATTACCTGCTGCTTTAGATAACTTACTTGCCACTGGTCTAGGCCTTTTGCTGAGACATCTAGGACTATTATCCGGAGAGACATCATCTCCTCTGAAAACCCAGGAAGCAGAATGAAAGTTTTCTGAATAAAAGCCTCTGTCCTCATTTTCAGAATGTAGTCTCAGATCTACTGACCGAGCATCCTCTGAATTTACTGTCATGAGGATAAAACAATTAAAAGGAATGTCAGTAGGGAAAATGCATTAAGAATAACAGACCTCATTCAGTCAGCATGGAATAATTGCCTCAAACTTCTTAATGAACTGTTTGTAACATTTGTACTTAGTTCTGCAATTTTGCTGCTGTTAAAGGGGCAGTCTGCAAAGATGTCCAAATATAAGATCACAATATTGGATGCTATTGCATATTGAACTCAAATGCCAAGTAAAGTCTTAATGCAAATGGTCGAAAGAGGACCTTGCACCTCTTTAAGAGAAGTCAGGCTTTAGCCATTTGTTAAGCTTTCTTATGCAGCTCATTTGATTAGGAAACCAAACAAATTTTCTAGAAATTTAGTATGAGATTAGTGCATATGGGAAGAAAAGACAAACTGAAAAGTAACTGGGATGACTCAGGTAATAGTACACAATGACCATATTTGAAGTTTGCTTAATCTTAGCTCTTTCAGATCTATGTATTTAGTTTTATTAAAAGGGAGGTGAGGAAATAATAGTTTGGATTTTGTTTTTATTTAACATAAAACTTCTGGCTTGTCCTAGGCTGTTTAATATTTATATGATGTTATCATGAGGATTTTCAGGTTCATATTTTATCTTAATTTGCATTCACAATGTCTTGTAATGAGTTCACTGGGTCAAACCATGTCACCCAGATAAACACAGAGAGGGAGGAAGGCTCTAATGCTCCGCTAAAGGAAAAAGCAATAATGTTCAGGTTCACAAGGAGATAGGACCTCAGGCAGCTGAATGTGTGACAGGCAGGCTATAAACAGCAGTTTGACTGTGAAGAAAAAGGCTATGCAATAGTATGACAACTATTGAGCTGGAACTTCCAATCTAAAACTGGATAGTGAAAAGTATATAAAAGTATAGACCATCAGAGACTGCACTAACAGATAGACTGAAAAAATGCTTTATTGTAAATTATCTGAGGGAAAAAAAATCATATTCCTTTCAGTACAAAATGCCTGGTATAATGCAGCTAGATTTAATGCAGCTGGAGAAAGGATCTGTTTGCTTTGTTTATCCTGTGTTTGATGTGGCAATTATGCAGAATGATTTCCTGTTTCAAAACAGAAAAGGTAAAAATTAAACTTTCTTTAGTTTTGTTCAGCAAGTTACTTCCTGAATACATCTAAATGGTAGTCCTTTTTCACTTTGACAGTTTGCTTAACTGTGTCTATGTAGACAAATACTCCACATCCACTGACTTCTCCCTTATGCAGAAAGTATGAGGTGGCATGATTAACTGTATAAAAAGATGACAGGATTAACTGTATAAAAAGCTGCTAGTAAATAAATAAAAATAAGCAAATAAATAAATACTACTAGGCTGATATGTTTAAAGCACATCTTAGCTTGCTAACAGGAATTTCTAAATTAAGAAAACCTATACTAGCAACAAGCGATTCAGTACAGCACAGTTTTTTGCCAGTTTGATACAGAATTGTTATAATTGTACTAGAACTTAAAATGTGACAAATAGACAAAAACAGAGAAGTAAATGCTGCCATGCTGGCCTTATGGAATTATGCCAAGACATTTCTTGAATGTCTTTTCACCTCTCCCCTCCTTGAGCTTTCAGCACTGATGTCAAACTGAGCAGTTTATGCGCATAAGGAACAAGTTGCACTTAGGTTCTTCTCAGCTGCTGGAAGTAAGCATGTTAGGAGCTGCTGCTTCCAGATACTGATTTGAATTGTCTCAAGTCTGCAAACACCAGTGAACAGTCTAGCTACCAAAGCAAAAGGGACAGAAGGCTCAGGCCTGTAGCATACTATCCAAAATGTTTATATACTAAGATATGTGACAGAATTGTCTGCTCACTCACCTGTTCTGGAGACCACTTCAGGTTCATGCCATGTGCTATCATGCCATGTGCTACCAAAATCTTTGTCCCAGGGAAAGCAATGGTAGCTCTTGCAACTTAGTCGTCTTCTTTTTTTTTTTTTTTTTTTTTTTTTGGATTGTTTGTTTATTGGTGGGTTTTTTTTTGTTTTGTTTTGGGTTTTTTTTTTGTATTTTCTCTATGAAATCAGCATGTGCCTGATCTAGTAAAATTAATGGTCAGTCTTATATTCAACAGACATTACTGTTGAAATCAATGAACAGTTTATCTCGGTGTATCTCTCTCCTGGTAGGCTTTTGAGCTTTGGTGGTTTGACATGGTAACTTTCTAATCTCCTTGCCATGGACTTGAATCTGTCTTAGGGGCAAAGCATGGAAACTGCTACTGATAAACAGCTTTTTAATGTTCATGTGACACATCATTCATCCCTGCTGCTTTAATAACAGGCATTAAAAACTTAAGGATTGACTCAGTTATCTGAACACAGGTGACTAGTACCATATTAGATGCCTTAAGATATCTCACTTGCCATCCAGTAACTGCTTTAAAAAGACATGGGTTGCCTGTAGGTCACACATCTCAGAAATCTATTGGCATCCCATCTGGCAACTGACACCTATGTTTAGGTAGTGAATTGATGCCCTGCTGGTGTAGAACTTACCTCTTCAGCACAGGGACAGAACATATTTACAGTTTATCTTCTATTGGACCTGCACTGAAGCCTTACATCTCTCAGTCTTCCATAGGTTTACATTTAACCTTCTTCAGAAAGGAGGTTATACATTTACAGATAAAACTTCCCTCGTCAAAAGTAACCATCACAGCACAAAATACTTCCACAGAGAAGTGCACATTTCTTCATCAAAGTACTTCTTACACTACTAAAATAACAAAACAGGAGTCAAAGGTGGTGTGAAGTAAGTAGTAGCACATATGTTCTCTCCTAGACTGTACAGTCCTTCCTCAGGGACTCCATTTGCATGAAATGTAAATTCATCAAGCAGTTACTCTTTAAAATTCCTTCCCATGTGATTTAAGATGATGAGTTTGGTACAGGCTCAAGCATATAGCAATGTGACAGATTTCTTAATGAGACAGTTATGGGAATAACTGTTTCAGTAACTAGAGGGGCAGTGAAGGACAATCTAGGCAACAGCCTGAAGATAAAGGTGGATCAGGTGGTAATCTTAGTGAAGAGAGGACTCCCAGCTCACCATGGCTTTGACATAAGCAAAGTAGGCATCAGAAGTATGACTTTCATTACACTCTCAAAGCTGCTGCTGTATGTAATTACCTGTTTGTCTGTGCTTAGAACTTGTCTTAACATCAGTTGCATATGAACAAGAATGGTACAAACAACTGTTTTTCAGTCAGATTCTTCACTTGGTTATATGAAGGAGAGAGGATACTAACTCCCATAAGTGAGGGATAGTTCAATTGGATAAAATATGCTTGCTTATGATAATGACTAAGACATAGACTGAAGTTATGAATTTTCTTAGCGGAAAACACTGTCAGAGTGTCAATCACATGAAAGAGAAAGAATACAATTGTAAGGCTAAAGTACTCACTTGATCCCTCAGTAATTGTGCTGTTTATGGAGCTTCCTCCAGTTGAACTGCATTTTTTGCTGTCTTTGAACTGTTTCCGTCTCCTGGCCCACTGGTCTATTGCTTCTTCCTGGGAACTATCACTAGCTCTGGTGTCTTTCATCAAAGGCAGATTTCTGGTTTTATTCATTTCCGATTTCAAGTCTAAATTATAACCAGACATTTTAAGGAATGCGTAAGACAACTTAAGCAATTATACTGTTTAAAATTTTCACATTCTAAATAGGAGAATAACCTAACCAACACAGAAGTGAAAATAGCAAATAATACTGAAAATATAATATATCATATAAAATAATACTGAAAGTATATATTTTAGACTAATTGAGGTCTTCATGCAGAGAAAAGTGCATGTGATTACCTTGTGGTAGTTGTATCTGTAGTTAAATACCTAGATAGCCATTTGTATGGCACCATTTTTATGCAGAAACATGTAAATTGCTCATAGATTTTATTTACAAGTGCTCATACATTTTTGAAGTGGCCGGTATGTAGATATATGAAGTGCTGTTTAACCATTAAAAATCTTGCAAGATGCACATGCAGATAAAAGGAGAATATACCTATCTACTTTCAGTTTCTTTCTAGGTAGGGCAGTATAAATTTATTTGTTGTATTACTATTTCAGCTAAAACAACAATTGGAAAGCAGACTGTGCTGGATTCCATTCTGAAAATGCAACTGAATCCACTGGCAAGGATAGATAGGGAGAAAGTGAGCCCAGCCTCAACAGACTCCCTAGAGGACTGTGTAAGTGCTGTCTTGGCTCAATAGCCTCTTCCTGGCTTCAGTCAGATCTCCATCACAGACGTGTGCCACTGAGCCCCTTCTCCAGGGCAGCTGATTATTGCTGAGAGTTAGGAAATCAATTACTTGTAGTGCCCTTCTAGTGTCCTTTGCATGAGTCCTTGCCCCTCTGATAATGAGTAAGTTCCCACAGCACCAGCAGACTTCTAGATTGCCTGGACTCCTTTCCCCCATCCTCTTTACAACATTTGCATCTGTTTTTCTCCTCTGTTCTAGATGTTCTCACTCTTTGTTAAAAAATGACACATTTCCTTTCCAGTGTTACTGAATTACCAAGCACAGGAAGTCCCACACTGTCCCTTGTGCTCAGTGTCTTGACTAGGTAGGTTAGTATTCCCACATTACAAGTGGACTTTGTTTCATATTAACAAGTTTTAAAACTTTAAATGCTTATACTTCTTTCTGGATGTACACATTTACTCCTTTAAGGCAGGACCTCCACAGCATTGCTAAGAATAACACGGATGGAAAATCAAAACACTGCCATAGACCAAAAGAGGACCAAAGTTACGGACCAGGTGAGGTGATAGGTTAGAGAAAGAACACACATAGATAATTCTTAGCAAGAGGCGAAGGGAGAGGAAAGAATAAAATCAAAATGCGAGAAATAACTACACCTCACTTCTGTGCTGTGTGTTTAACCATGGAGATCTAATGTATGAGAAGTCAAAGTTTTTGAGCATGTAGGCTTCCTTCAGTGTCTTCTTTCTATATCTTGTTCTAAAGAGATTTCTATTGAATTAATTCCCTATTTATTTTAGTATTTTAGATATTGATCTATATAGCAATATCTAGTTATATATCTATATAGTCTATATAGACTTCAGGTATTTTTGAAATTTCCATTACCAGTGCCAAACAGGACAACCTTGGAGGACATACCAGTAAGATTATTAAAAACTTTCTGATGCTTTTTACTAAGATTCTCGAAGAAATTTTCCCATGTATTTTTGACCAGTATAAAACTCTTAACTTCCAAACCTGCTGGAAACATTCTCTTCTGGAGAGAACAATCTTAGTTATATTTGCATATAACTTGGTTAATATTAAAATTAAAGTGTTTGGAGTGATATTTCAAAAACACACACTCACATATGTGTGTGTACATATTCACAATGTAAGAAGCTTACTTTGTAGTGTGCAGTGTCCCAGTATGGCTTTACATCTTTATAATTCAAACCACTCCTTTTAAATGACCAGTTATGGATATGAGTAGATGGATTACAGAAGGGAATACAAGAACTTTTGTAAAAGATTAACTATTAAAAACAATTATTTTTCATACGCAGTTTTCTTAATGACATAAAGAGAGGAGAAAGAAGGTTAAATGATCTAGTATGGTCATTCCATGACATGTAAAGACTCATCCAGAATTAGGACTAAGATGTACTTAGAATTCAGTATTCTCTTAGATCACATGGATTCCAAAACCAGATTTATATGGTTTTAAACACTGACTAGACCTCTGAGTCCATGCCACATGTCAACTGCAAAAAAACGCTTCTTGTTTTGGTATTTGCTTCTCTTACTAGAAGCATAGGATGGGCTGACTGTTTAATGTAGGAAACCCACTTCTTGAACAAAGCTGTATTAAAATTTTCTTTATTTTTAAATTTAAGTTACTTAGCTCTACAAGATGGCTCCTAGGATCCTCAACACAATAACTGTATATTATAACCAAATGGTCTAGCAAGCCAATATAATCTCTTTGTAAAGTTATAATATACCTTCATTTTCAAAAAAAAGATGTCACCAAAGCAATAAACCACCTATGCAAAAGGTGTGTCAATGATATTAACACCCAAAGTCTTATAACACCTACCTTTCTGACTAATCTGTTTTACTGATGATGGGGGAATATCTGCATTCTGATGAAAATCTTCTTTCATTTCAATCCTTTTCTCAATTTCACCAGAGTTGGGTTTGGTTAACTGAGGTAGTTGATGTGCTCCAGGCTCTCTCTTTAAGCTATCATCAGTTGACTCTTTACTGCAAAAATTCTTTGGTCTTTCCTCGACATTTGACTGTTCTGGGAAACTCTCTTTCTTTTCTGTATATGCCAAAGAGGTAGATAATATGGCAGCCTGTGCGGAATCATTATGGCAATCAGATTCAACAAGAATATCCCCAGATATGTCTTGTATCTCTGAGAAGCTTTCTGATTCATTATTTATGTCATGCTCCCCAGGACCTAATAGCAAGGATGACAGCAAGGATTTTTCTTGTATACTACAGGGAAGTTTAGACTCTTTTCTTACTGCAGAGTCAAAAGAATCAGGTATCAATTTAGTGTCACCTTGGATGAGCCTTCGTTCTAGTTCTCCAGTTATCACAGTGATTACTGACCCTCTCCTTTTCTTTGTTACCTCAAGCTCTGCAGGGGGTAGGTGAACATTTTGCTGTAAAGCTGAAAGTTGGTTTGGGTTGCTTTCTGTGGATGCATTATTAGCACTTTCCTTGTCATTATGTATTTCACCCAAAGAGCTTCTAGAATGTGGAGAGATGTCTACCAGCTGAGCTTTGTTTTGTAATTCAGTGTGTTTTTCTAGATGGTTGTACTCTGGTGTCCCTTCATCTGAAGCATCTTCAGTAGACTCAGAGTCTTCTTCCCATATGGCTAAGTTTCTCAGAGGCTCCTCATGACCATGTTCTTTTTTCTCATTTATAGCACCACTGGACCGAAGACTCTCCGTTAATGTTTCTTCTGTTTCTTCACCTTGCCCCACATAGTCATTCAGTAAACAAGTCCCATCTAGACTTTCTTCAGGCTCAGATGGATAAATGGTAATATTATGATCAAATGACGTGAAAGCATACTGATATGAAGACTTAAGATCTCTCAAACTTCTCAGTGAGGAGGTCAAGTCAGGACATTTAGAAAGTTCTGTATAGCTGATATGAACATGTGAGTTCCTGTTACAGGCATCTCCTGCTTTGGTCTCCTTAGGCAATACTTGTAAGGATGGCAATGAATAAAACCCAGAATCCCTTCTAGGGTGAACTAGTGATGGTACATCAAGGGTAGTATCTGGGAAAGACTTTCTTCTTGCTGGTTTTAGCCCTGTGTCTTTCCATTTGTCACACATATTTCTTTCTTGACCTAGTTCATTGTTCTTACTGATATACTCCTTCCCAGTGTTTGGGTTATTTAAGGTATTACTAGCTACAAAATAATTTGTACTATTTATTTTTGAGAAAAGTATTTTATCTTTTGAAAAATCTTCTTTTTCACTGGTGTGGTCTTCATAGTCCTTTTTGCTATGTTTATGAAAACAATTTTCTTCCCCCCAGATTCTCAAGGTTGTAGAGAGGCTGTCAGATTCCTTTCTGTCATTAACAGGGTACGAAGATACCCCCTCTGCAATTGTATCAAAATGCATTTTGTCACAGTCCGCAAATTCTTTAGGTGGAGGGAGAAGTGTATATTCATCTGGGAATGTATAGTCTACTTTTTCATAAAAGCTAAAAGATGACTCACAATCTGTATTGCAAGGTGCCTCTGTTACAGAGCAATCTGTTTCAATCCAATATGTATCTTCATGTTCCCTGTTGCAGGTTTTGCTCTGTGCCTGTTCACCAGGTTTGATGTTAACCTTTACATTTTTCTTTCTGTTGGTATATTCCACTTTAATTTCATTTGCTTCAGTGTTGATTTTCAGGGAGGCATTTTTATTGATGGCACTCTGAATTTTATGTTTAGAAGATCCCTTGTAATTCCCATTGTGTTCTGCTGAATGGTCAGTTGAAGAACACTGGTACTTCGAACAGTTTGAACACTGCCTTCTCTGGTGTCTTTCATGACAACATTTATTGTTTGAACTTTTCCTTTTTTCAGCTATGAGTTTTGTTTCAGAATCAAACAAAGAAACATTCTCAATTTCTACTTTCACATTAAAAGAACCATATTTTACTTCAGCAGTAATTTTGCCAGTAGCCAAGCTAATGGACTCTGCAGAGTCTGGCTTGCCCCACAATGTAATTTTTCCTGTGGATGAGCCCTCTGATTCACCAAAAGTTACTGTAGCTAGGATTTCATCTTGCTGAGGAGAGAACATTTGCGGAGGGTAGTTCTTTTCCTTCTTTCCTTCTTTTTCGCTGTCTGATACGTTATCAAGGTCTCTATCTTCAGATGCATCTGAGCTACTCTGATTTTTGTTTTCATGATCTTTTCCATCTTCTTCAGTACCTTTTACATCCACTGGCTCGGTGAAGTGCGCCAGAGCCTCATCTGCTTTATTTCCAAGGTTTCCTACATTTTGCTGGCATTTACAAATGGGTGACAACTGTTCATCTAATTTAAGGTAAAAAAAGAAAAAATATTTTTTCCATGATTTGGTAAGAAATGTCACAAATGTCTGATAAGCTTTGAGACACTTTTCATAGAAAATGCCTATTTTATCCTCAAGGTGTAGTGTATTTTTTACAACATTATTTTTTTCATTTCAGTATTAACTTCTTTTGTCTTAAGTATCTGATAAGTACTGTGAAGTCAGATAAACAGGGTAGGCCATGTTAATTCACTCTGATTGGAGGAAATTAATATATTTTTTTCTCAGAAAGTTTTACAGTTGTTAGAGGATAAGGTATTCTATTTGCATATAGAAAGATCTACCCTTTCTACTTTCATTACTTCTCTCAGTATTTACTTCATTCCTGTGAACACACTGGGACAATCAATATCCCATTGCATGTTTGCAGTTTGGGGTAAATTACATGGTAGTTGACTTTTATAATCCTTTTACAGATGAGCAAACAAAGGGATAATGAATACTGTCACACTCACACAGCAAATCAGTGGCACATTGCCAGGAGGATATGAGCCACAGTTCCCTGTTTGAAGCAGAAGAAAATACTGTTTCCTGGCTGGAGCTGTACTAGGCAAGATTTCATGGCATTCATACAATTACATAAAATTCTGCTTTGCTTGGGCTTTTTTTAGAATAGGCCATGTGCATTAGAGGATAACAGTTTACAGTGACATCTACCTAAGTAGGATTAGAACAAGCTGTTAAATTTAGACAACACTGAGAAATTTACAGCAAGAATGCTGAAAATTTGAGGCATTTAAACATCAACATCTTAAGAAAGACTTTGCCAGAAATAGCTAGGATAGCAACTCAACTAAAATAAAACAACTGGCCTCATCAAGACATTACCTGTATGTACCCACACTTGAGTGTAAATATTTCCAATTTGACAAACAGATTGGGGCACAAAGATGGATTTCTGTCTTGACGAGTAAATGGAGAATAACCACCTATGATTCTGATGTTTTTCAAGTTAAACATTTATGTAAACTTACATTCTCTGGAATCAGAGCTCTTTCTGCCCTTGCAGCTTTTTCTTCTTTTTCTACTCATTTCTAAGAACTGTGGACATCTGGATTCCACTCTTCTGTGTGGGAGGGAAAACATTGGATAATGAGAAAGTTTCTCTAGAATAATTTTGCTCTCTAGCTCTCTCAGGCTCTTTAACTTGGCTTTTCTCCTATGTAGGAACTGACTGGTTATAAGGAAAAATAGAAAAGTGCTAGAGGAGGTACTAGTGCCTCTATTCTCTTCTCTTGATTATTTGGTACGAAATTTTTAAAGGTTTCCAAATAATAGCTTAAAATCAAGGTCTGATGATCTCAGCTGTGGGGCCTGAACCAATATTCTTTGATGATTGTGTGAGATTTTTTCAGTGGCTGACCTTTCCCAGTGTATGATTTTATCCAATTCTGCTTTTTAGAGATTAATATTTTGTTTTAAGCATTCATTTTAAATTCAATTTTATTTATATACATAATGAAATACTTAGTAATCATTGTTTTTTTCTCTTGAGAAAAATTCAGACTTAATACAGGAGAATAAAAGGCCTCATCTAGGATTAAGTGCATAACTGAGTCTCATGCAGAGCAAACCAAAACCAATCTGCATCCCACAGTTTGGGTTGTCCCTTGCGTTTGTTTGTTGAAAGAAGAAAACTGTCCTAGATGAATTGTTCATCTCATAGGGGAACTTCTTAAATGTAAGATTAATTGTTAATGCTGTCTTAGTATTGAAGACCTACTCTACTCAAAATTAATTGGTAAGTGGAATACTTCTAATAATTAATTCTTAAATATTATTCTTTTCACAAAATCAAGAAAATAAAAATTTAAAAGCTTAATTTTGTTTCTCCGTGGACCTGTGGGAAATTTCACTGTCTGAATTTAACAGGCCTGAAGAAACATGATATGAAAGAAGGTTTAGCCCATGGGAAACATTATGGATGCTACTATTTGTGTGCTTTAATAATTTGAGACAAATTAAGAATCCCTAAACCCTCAACTAGGAGCTGAGCTTTGCATCCATGTTTATTTAGCTAGTCAGCCAGTTTCTTGCAGTTGATCACTGAAGTGAGACCTTAAATTTATATCGAATTTAACAGAATAGCTAAAATCCAAAGTCATCTACCATTCCTATCATGCAATGGGGCTGAATGCTGACTGAAGGCATGGTAGTGATGGAAGAGGTCTGTATCCCATGCAATGTAGACGCTATTTAACCAATTAGAATTGGTAGCGTTTTCTGGGATTGATATTTCATTTGATAATGAAAATAATCAACTTTCCAAAATAAGTCAATGTGTTAGGATTTGTTTCTGTTTATTTAATCCAAAGATTTTCTATTGTATTCTACATGACCTTGGAATAGCCAATTCACATTACCTGAAATTAGAAGTGTTTGAACTGCTCATTCATCATCGGGATAGTCTTGAAAATCAGTAGAGTTTTGGTAGGAAAAATCAACTGACTGCAAATGTTAATAGCCATAACCATCTTTAGATGATCATCAGTATATCAAATGAGTCATTGTGGAAAGAGCATGAGTGAATTTTTCAGGCTGTGAGTTTACCTGGTGTAATGGAGATGTATGGATTTTGTTATAAAAATGAGGATTAGGATAAAGGTTTTTAAATCATTGCACTGACACTGCAAGACACATTTTACATGCCACTGTGTGCAGTTATACATAGCTAGCCAAACAACCGGGAAAAAATTCTTCTTTCAAGACACATTCATTGACTTCTGAAAACTTCTAGTTTTGTGTGAGGCTAAATGACTGAATATGCTAGTGCACTAACACATCCATTAGCTGGCTGCAAAAGTGCAGGCATTCTCCCCCATCTTTTTGGAATACACTAGAGAGACTGAGAAAGTTTTGTATTTATTTCACAGTAGACACTTTGTAAAGTTTATATTGTCAAATTTCAAAGCTTGACAGACAGCCAAACTTGCCAGCTGAGCTCTGTTGTCCATGGGAAGAATGATCTTAAAGCCAAATAGAAGGCTTTAAAGGACACAGAGGCAAAATCTGGGACTGATATTTATCTGTAGTTTTGGATATGAGACAGTGTCTATTACTTCCAGATAAAAATCGTTATTCTCTTAAAGGGTTACATATGCAAGTATGTTAAGAGTATCAAACTCCTATTTAGAGGTGTCTTATGTAAGATCTGCAGATTGGTCATATATTTATGACAATAGGAACAACAGTCTAACAGAGCTCTGAATCTGATTGTGATACTTGAGGTTTCAGTTATATTTCATTAAGTTGTAATTGAGAAAATATTTTTACTTCTAGGAATTCTCTCAATTCAACCTAAGGAAGATGCTACACACTCAGTTCCTTCCCCTCCCCTTTCCCCTTCTTGACCTTCATGGTTGTCTTTCCAAAATACTTACCTTTGTTATACTATTTTCTGTCGTTCCCCAGGAATTCCACTTTCATTTTTTTCCCCTATCCTATGGTCAGTAATGAAATGGTTAATCTCAATATAGGAAGTGCAATTGCTAAGCTTCATTGCTAAAATGCTGTAAAAAATTATTTGCAGATCAAGAACAGCTGCCTGTTTTACTCTTTGCATTTGATAATTAAGTGTACAGCTGTATGCACTACAGATTACTCTAAAGAAAATCTGAATTTTACTGAATGCTGAGTGCACCTTACAGGACAGGAATATATTTAGTACATAAAGTGTTTAAGGTCTTTTTGTAGGAAAGAATAATAGGCATGACTGTAATCAGTTAGGAGTGGTTTTGAATTATGAAGGATTTGGGGATAAGGTTAGCATGGTTCAAGATGGATGAAGGACTAGAAAAGTGAAAAGACCATTGAACAATACCAAAAAGAAAAGAGGAAACACTGCAAGAAGGATGCTGAAATATTGAGGAGGTATAAAGTATTGTGGATCAATTCAAATGAAAATCATATTCATTTAAGTTTCTTCTCATAGCTATATGTTTTTGCCAGGTTTTGTCATGGCAAAACATCATAAAACTTCGCAAAATAAATTCTAGGTCTGAAATGGTCACTAGTTCCACTACTATTCAAATAGCGTTTAGTGGCATGGGACAATCTGAAAGTAGTGAAGGCAGATAATGTTGGTTCTCTGCATGCCAGGATTGTCAGAAAGGATCTAGTACCTTCTAAAACTTAATAATCTGAGCATGCAGCCATAAAACCATCAGTAGAGGTAGCGACAGATCGAAGTTGCTCAGAGTGGTAGGATATTACAGATTTTGCTATCTGGTCAAAGATGAGGCATAAGACCTAGGTGAACAGGATGATTAATCTGTATTAGTCTGGATATGGTTTTTTTTTAGTTATTTCTGTAATTGGTTGTAAGTAGAACAAAATTATAATTTAGAATGATTGTTTGCACTGTTCATTTGTGATTAAGACATCTCTCAGATGTTAATTTTCATATTTATATATTATTGATTTTAATCATACATGCAGTGTGTTAAATTGTTGATATCTTAAAGCAATTTTTAAGTAAATATTGGAAAGAACCTTTATGAAGCCAATAGTTTTGTTGTCTCTACTACATTTCCATATGTTAATTTATGCTTTCTCCTCTAAGGTTTACTACATCAGAAGAGGCACCAGTTCTTTGTTTTTGACTCATCTTTTTTGTGCATGTTTTCCTTGCATTGTCTTTGTCTGTTCTTGCTTTGTTGGTTGTACAGCTGAGATGTGCTAACAGAATTAGGAATCTCATTGCCTTCAATCCTAGTCACATGAGTGACCCATTGACTTGAGTAAGGATTAGATGTATGCATCAGGACTGCAGGGTAAGACCCTGCATTAGGGACTATTCTGTCCACTGCTGGACACTAGATGAACAGTAGTCCAATTAGCTTAGATGAGAACAGAGACACTCAGCAGTTCACTAGATGGAAGTCAACATCCACTGACATAGTGCTCTATGTGACAGGTTATTCTAAACAGCACTGTTTGGGTTAGCTCAGAATAACTTCTTAATTTTGAATCAAAGATCACTCTCCACCATAAATACAGTTAAAGCTCCGTCTAGGATGTGTTCATTTTCAGTGTGAATAACATCCGTAATAGTATTTCTTTCAGGATAATGAAGGTGATGAAAAGCTTTGTGATAATAAGGGTAAAAAAATAACAGAATATTTTTCTAACATATGCCACTGAGATAATCTTGTTAGGCAGGAAAAGTTCTCTTAAAAAATGCTGGTTGGGAGTGAAATTGAGAATACAGGAGTTATTTTGCTTCACTTTTGCATACTTACAAAACGGAGATTTTATGTGAAAACATGTGTGTACTTAAGTTTTCTAAGCAAGCATGTTCAGTGAACCTATACAGTAATGATGAGACACTGGCAGAAGAGACAAACTAATACAAAGTAAGGAAAATATGGAGAAAATATTTCCTGGAATCAGAGAAAGGTTTGGGTTGGAAGGGACCTTGAGGATCCTCTAGTTCTAACCCCTTGCCACAGGCAGGGACACCTTCCACTAGATGAGGTTGCTCAAAGCCCCATCCAACCCGGCCTTGGACACTGCCAGGGAGGTCTCAGCCACAACTTCTCTGGGCAACCTGTTCCAGTGTCTCACCACCCTCACAGTAAAGAATTTCTTCCTTACATGTAATCTAAACCTTGCCTCTT
The DNA here is from genome assembly GCF_047716275.1 of Strix uralensis. Taxonomy (NCBI): domain Eukaryota; kingdom Metazoa; phylum Chordata; class Aves; order Strigiformes; family Strigidae; genus Strix; species Strix uralensis. The sequence goes on along the minus strand of NC_134012.1, from coordinate 61,710,585 downwards.
TCAGTTTAAAACCATTTCCCCTTGTCCTATCACCACACTTCCTGAGAAAGAATCTCTCCCCATCTTTCCCGTAGGCCCCCTCTAAGTACTGGAAGGCTGCTATAAGGTCTCCCCAGAGCCTTCTCTTTTCCAGGCTGAACAACCCCAACTCTCTCAGCCTGTCCTCATAAGAGAGGTGCTCCAGCCCCCTGATCATTTTTGTGGCCCTCCTCTGGACCTGCTCAAGCAGGTCCATGTCCTTATGTGGGGGCCCCAGAGCTGAACACCAGCTCTGGTCTCACGAGAATGGAGTAGAGGGGTAGAATCATCTCCCTGGACCTGCTAGCCACAATCCTCTTGATGCAGCCCAGGATACAGTTGGCTTTCTGGACTGCAAATGCACATTGCTGGCTCAGTCAAGTTTTCCATCCACTAATACCCACAAGTCTTTCTCCGCAGGGCTGCTCTCAATCCCCTCATCGCCCAGCCTGTATTTGCACGTGGGATTGCCCTGACCCATGTGCAGGACCTTGCACTTGGCCTTGTTGAACTTCATGAGGTTTGCACAGGCCCACCTCTCAAGCCTGTCAAGGTCCCTCTGGGTGGCATAGCTTCCCTCCAGTGTGTCGACTGCACCACAGAGCTTGGTGTCATCAGCAAACTTGCTGAGGGTGCACTCAATCCCACTGTCCATGTCACCAACAAAGATGTTAAACAGCACTGGTCCCAATACTGGCCCCTGAGGAACACCACTCATCACTGCTCTCCACTTGGACATCAAGCTGTTGACCGCAACTCTTTGAGTGCAACCGTCTAGCCAATTTCTTATCCACCGACTGGTCCATCCATCAAATCCATGTCTCTCCAATTTAGAGACAAGGATATTGTGTGGGACAGCACAAGTCCAAGTATTTAATAATGTTGAATCAGAATAGAGTGGTGATACAATATATTTGCAAAATATTTAATGTTCTTTCAGGAAAATATTAATTGCTGTTTCAGATGGTAAGTTTCTTATAATTTCAGTGTCTTATATTGTAGAAGGCATGGCTATAAATACGTTCAGTGGCAGCTCACTTAATACTTCCCCTCTGAATCCTATACTGTTCACAGACTGTAGAATACTGTTACAGAATACCCAAACAAGCCTTTCTGAAACAAAAACCTTCTACTTCTCTTTTCTTCTGTATTTCAATGATGTCAAACCCTTTTGATTAATTTCCTCTCTTTGGATACAGAATCCTACTTTTTGTCTCCATTGCCCTTAGATAACCTTAACTACACCGAATTTTGTTCTCATTGACTTCCATTGACTCTTCTTGTATTTCTCAATATTCTATTCCATACTGATCTTTGCTTTGACTTTGCTACTCAACTTAGCAACTATGTTTGGCCCCTGCTCTCACTGCTTAGTTCCTCTCCTCCTTCTCAAATTATTCTTAAAGCTTGATTTTTCCTTGTGAATTTTTCTTTTTATTCTTCTGTGTTTTGTGGCATATTACCTGCTAGTTTTTATGCACCAAGGCAGATGCTCCACAGATCATTTACTCTTAACGGAGACAATGCCATTAGAATGAGTTGTGTATGAGAGCCTAATAATGCCATACAGAGAGTAGGCAAAAAGGGCTCATTATTGATTTACCTCTTATTTGCCTCCTTCAAATATGTCTTTTTGAAATACCTTCTGTTTTTGCCTTTTTTTTCTACAAAAATGCTCCAAATCTCTTTATCAAGCTCCCACTATTACCTTATTTGAATAATTTCTGAACACTCATTTCTGCAAGACTGTTGCCAAAAAATGTATTTTATGCCAAACACATGCAAGAAAAGTGATGTTATCAAAAATGTCTGTCTTAGCTGTGTTTCTTACTCCCTGCCTCGGCTGGTATGTATCTCATTTTCATCTATTTATAGTTTTGTCTACATATTCTCCTGAAAAGACTGGCTTTTAAAAAATGCCTTTGCAAAATGTTTAGAACAAGGGAAGCAGGCAGCCATTTGCAGGGACTGTAACAGGACCCTAAAGCATTTTACAAAATTAATTAAAACGTGACTTATATGGCTGCAAAGAATCGGGTTCCATTCAAATGGAACTCAGTAGTTATCTGGCAGTATACAATTAGCTATGAGAATAGTGCATCCAAACGAAATGCTTAGAAAAGCATGGGTAAGTGAAATTAATCTGCAACAGGTATTGTATTGGGACCCAGTGATCAAGTATTTTATTTCATGAAATGTGCTGTGGGATTTTTAATGAGCACACCAAATCAGGATTTTGCTTTGCCAGATCATGAGAAGATAGCAAACATCAGTCAATAATATTTCTGCAGTTCTGATTCTCAAGGAAGGTTACTGTCTAAGCAACTAAGAACATCACTCTTGCCATAAATGAGCATATTCAGGAAATCCAAATCCCCTGTAATTAGATTTTGCATTATTTTGGACTCTTCTGTAAGCAACAAGTGACACCAGACAAAGTGTTAAATAGGTTTTGACCAGTATTTTTTAAAGGAATAGTGGGTATACCGTTATTGCCATTATGTTAAAGATACCTTCCTGCAGACAGGAAGCTCTTCATTTTAGTTTTAAAAAAAGCTAATAAAGTAGCAGTCAGTCAAATGTTTTCAAGATTATTTTAACTAAGAATTGAGAATGTAAATGCCAGCAAATTCATGGTAAAAAAAAGTTCAGCCATCATGGGCTGTATATGCACAAGCATATTTGTCTTTTCAGGGAGAAGTCATAGGTCCAGCTTTCAATTCTTAAATTCTGCAAAACCATATATAAAAGTCATTTTCTTATAAAGCTGCTACTTACTTACTAAGCTAATCTTGCTGTTTAATTATTTTGAGCTTTTGCCACAAGAAGAAGAAATAATGTATTAATAAAGATAAGCATGCATTTTGTATTTTGGAGATGTTTCATTTCTGCAACAAGATTGTTCATTTCTGCCCTCATTTAAAGATATGCACTGTTTTCCACTGCAACAAAATGGAGAAATAGGTAGTCTCTGTGCTGTAAATGGTCCATACAGAGATCATGTGATGATTTTAGCACAATGAATATTTTTAGCATAATGAATATTTCAACTTACTGAGCAGATTTTTCCAGTGGTGTCAGTTTATTGCAATGGATGTATTTATTATCATGTATGTAAAAACATATTTTTAAAAACTGGCATAGAGAACATACTTTACTGTGCATTGTATCTCTGTTATACTGGGTAAAATAATTTTGTCTTCAACAAAAGTTCTGAAAAGATATAAAAAAAAAATCCCATGAATTGTCATTTCTGTTGACATTGTTGGACCTCTGCTATTTCTCTTTTAGAGACCAAAGGAAAAACTGCTAATTTGAATGTTAGCTGGATTAACCCTTTTCTTGTCAGTGAGTTTGTCATTCTGATATTTAGTATGCTATCTTGCATTTTAGTCACTTTTGTTTCTGTTTTTGCATGTAATTCATGCTTTGTCAGTATCGAACATGACAGCAGGTAAGTGAAATACCCTTCAGATGTGATGTGGCAATTGGTCATGAAATTATTAGAAATCTCACTGTAACACATGACCATTTCCAATAATGAAATATAATTTCTATACTCAAAGATGTTCCTATCAATGAAGTGCTACAATTCTTTGTCAAGCTGAATTATTCAACCTTTTGGCCTTCAGAATGTTTCATCCATTGTAATAATGTAAATCCAGAATCTTTGATTATTCTTGAAACTCAGTTCACCAAAAGAAACCTGCACGATAGTTGTACACTGTAACAAGTTCATTCAGGTAGGCTTTCACTTCTAAAATTATATACTAAGACACATTAAGTCCCTATATGCTAAAATGACAGATACAGTCTTAGGAATCAAAAATCCATCTTAGAAATCCCTATAATTTAATACAACTTTCTTATTTACTCACAGTCAAAAATCCACCTGAAAAATCCCTTCTATTTGGGAAACTACCGTTCTTATTTTTTCAGAAAACTAAACTATATACTGAACTATAACTGAAATTCTTTAAATTCTATGTACTATGAAAAAAACCCTGCAGAAATCCCATATTTTTAAAAGCTATGATGAGTTACAACAATTAGTAACACAGAATACTACCTGACAGGGTGTAATTTCAATTAAAAAAAAAAAAAAATGTTTATACTTACTGTTATACTGAGCCAGTATTCATCTTCATCAGATATTTGCTTGCTATTACGGACTCTCTGAATAGTTTGCTTTTCTAAGCTCATGAAAGATGGGCTGGCTGTATTGCTAAGGCTTAATAGGATAACAAGTTCAATTTTTTTTTTTTCCTTTGGACTTAACCGCTTCTGTACTGTCAACCCCAGTCAGCAATGATATGCTGTATACACATATCCTTCCAATCACTGAACCAATAAAAGACTACTAGTTATTTAACTCTTAACAGCTAAAGCAGGTAAGAAAAGTAACAACTAAACTTACCAGGGCTTTACAAAATGTCAGCTTTGTCTGAAAAGTCTTAATCAATCAGATTACCTAATTAAAATTAAAGATAAAAGAGGAAGCAACATTGTTCACAGTCTTGCTCCACTTCTTTTTCTATTTCTGTCTCCTAAGCTCAGAATCTGCTTAGTATATTTAATTCCATGAAGCATCATGACTGGTCTACCTTTAATCAGCCTGTTGACATCCACTCTCTTCCTTTACCTGTTGCAGAATTCAATATAATCGTTTATCAACTTGGTAATATTCCTATACAAAACACAAAATATAATGTTTGTGTATATATATATATGGTATCAACACTGGAATGATTTTATTTTCCATGTGTTTACACATATCCAATATGAAAAATGAGATAAAAGAAATATACTTATAGCGACCAATCCAAAGTCTGTAAAAATCTCACAATCCGTATTATATGAGTTTACATGAGATGGCAATACATCACATGATCTTACAGTTTAGTAACAGCTAACAGTTATTAGTATCAATTTTGTTTTGTGTTTCAACGCCATCTTTTTTTTTCTACTTTATCAAATTACTGTTCCTATTATTTGTAAATGATTATATTTTCAAAACCACATAAAATACAGAATATTTACAAATTATACAGTGAAGTTAATTCTCACTAGTATATAGGTAAATTGGGAGAAAAGGCATCTCCAGAATTTTCTGCCTTGTACGTCTGCATGTAATGAGTACTCTTTTTGCTCTGGTACCATTGTAGAAGCAAGGGGGAAGAGAATGAGATCATTATTACACAGCACGAACAAAACCTCTCTATTTTTAGTGTTTTAGGAATACTATTTTCTTAATGTACTGCACTAACTTAGTGGCAAGAAATAGCCTACTTGCAAAACTGCAGTCTTTCGGATAAGGCAAACAACCCAAATCTTATGGAGGTCTTGCACTGACCATATTCCAGTCAGAACCACCCTCTGTTTAACTGTTGCTGAATTTAATTTGTCACATTTCTAAATTCCTCTAGTTGCTAAATAACTACAGCATTTGGCTTTTCAGTTAGGTATTTCATATGTAATCTGCAAACAATAACTACCCTTCAGAAAAATTCTATGCATAGGTATTTTCAAACTAAAACTCAATCTTACAACCTACAAACAGGTCAAATTAAGCAATAAAAAGAAGTTTCACTTTAAGTAAGAGATTTAAATTATCAAATTAGTTTTCTTAAACAAGGGGTGTTTGTCATTTTCTCTGTGAATGGTTCATGTGTTGGGGAAGGAAAAAAGAAAAAGCTTAAAAATGACTGTTGGTTTAGCTTTTGAAAATGTATACATATTAAAAATTGTTGCAACACCAGAATTTATTAGAACTGAAAGATCACTCTCAAACTGAAAGATTACTGAAGTGTTGTTCTCTTTCTGAAACTATTATTTTTCTGCTTTTTTCATGTAGTAAAATGAAATTTTTCAAATTATTACCATTGTAATTAATTAAAGATATACATTGTTTATACCGATTCTCAATTAAAAAAATAGTCTGATTCTTAATATCAGTATTGGTTATGGATACATTCTTCTGAGTTTCAGTTACAAACCCATCTCTATAGCAACCCACCATAACTTCCTACATGAAAACCAAGTATTAGGATGGGTCTTATACACGTATTTTTAGTTACTTCAATGTGATAAATTATTTATCTTTACACTACCTATATTTGCCCTTTGCTTTATCCTCCCTCTTCCCTCTGCTCCTCATTTGTTCCTTGTTCATCCTTTATGTGTAATCATCATAGTGCTAGTTAAAAATTCATTCCATTGCTTAGCTTCCACCACTGTTTGCATACTGTCCAATGTTCTCCTTTACTTGTATGAACAACCTGCAACTAGGCTTCCTTCTGTCCCACATTTTAAAGATTAATTTCACCGATAACATGTGGTTCTGCTGGTAGCTGTAGTTCATGACAGCTTTTCTATTCCCCCTTCTCTGTAAAAGCAATTTTTAAGGGAAGCGGTGTACTGCTTCCTTCTCATTTCCAGATAGCTCAGATAACCTGTTTTTCCTCATTTGTAGGTATAGCTGAAACAAGAGAATGAAGCAATGTAATGATTTGTCAGCTGTTCTAAGGCTGTCAGAAATGCTTCTTGCTTCAAATTTTGATATGCACTGCCTTAAAAAAAAAGGCTGCTGAGCACAGTATAACATTGGATGGAAAAAAAAAACCTATTAGGATTTGTAAAACATTTTTACTGATTCCAATTTGCAGATAATTTGAAAGAAATCTGACATCATTCACTGATTCAAAAATATTAAAATTACTCTGAATAAACAAATCACCATATGATAATAAGCTAATAATTACAACTATAATTGTATTTGCTTAGGGTCATTTGCATTTCTTTTTGTATTACTGCAATGAATGCATATTCACATACTACTGAACCATTACATAATGACATTAATAATACAACCAGAATACTTTTGTAACCTTCCATTTTGAAAGAATATTAACTTTTTTTTCAGTAACACAACAAATTAAGGCACAAATCTGAACTGCAGCATTATATCAATACATAATTTTAATAATATAATGATTATTAATATAAATATTTCAATTCCTATATTGCTTTTCCAGTCTTATAACTGGGGTAAATATTTCTTTCCACTGTAAAATTTTTAATAGCAGTAACAATCTTAGTGTCTCCATTTCCATAAAAGAATTTTGTACAAATTTTGAGATAATATGTCTTGTTTAATTTATCTACCTTTCTCCTCAATTACTCTGCAGTTCTATTTCTAATTATCAGAGAATGAAATAACTCACTGCCTAGGGTCAATAAGTACATTATTATCTTATAAAAATACCTAATATTTAGGCTTTTGGGGATGGTTCTCCAATACCTTTTTCATAAACAGAATATTGTGTTATACCTTTAAATTCAGGCTGATGTACAATTGGGTAAGTGCAGCCAAATCACACTGGAGGAGTAAATACTCTGCTTAGATTATTAACGTAAAAGATACAAAGTACTACATATTCACAATTTAAGTGTGCTATTAGCTTAAAAATAACCATTGGTAAGACTTTCAGCACTGTGCCAGGCAGAATTTAAAGAATGGCGATAGGAAAAATGAGAAAGACAAAATATGAGGATGTAATTACAGAGTTCAAACAACAGGCAAGGTCAGGCCTCTTTGTAACGCTGTGACTCCTTCCAGTGGGGGACAGGAAAGACCAAATCAAACATCAAAAGCATAATAGCAAAAAGTGTAATAATTTGATTCTAAAATGTAAAAGCAGCCTGTGCACAACAAGGTACCAATTTTACCTATTTGTTCCTTGCTTGCTTGAGATAATCACTGGGTTGTTGTCCAGTTCTAACTTAGATCTGAAAAACCTACAAAGGTTTAGCTGAGAAACCAAACGAAAAGCTCAAAAATTCATGTGGTTGCATATTTACTAAATGAAAAGCTCTTTCTAATTTATTCCTAGTTTAGCATTCACTGGAAGAAATCAATTATTTGAACTAAAGATTAGCATTCATTCCAATCCAATGTTTTATCAACTGGTGTGCAATAGCTTGACTTGGTGGTATAAAGAAAGAACGCTGGTTTCCTTTAATGAGAACTTCCGTGACCTGCAATAAAGACATTTTTTTTTTTTTGTTAGAAGGTAGTATAATATACTATATGGAATCTAACATTGTATTAATGCAGGAATTATCTTACTATGATGATCAATGAGTCTATCATTACTAGAGCCACTACTAGATTCTCCAAGACAGATGCAGAGAAAAAACCACGCAGGATTCTGTGTGAACTCTGACAGTTTTGAGCTCAAATGTGCCTCAAAGGAGACCGTCTTTCTAATACAACTGTGGAGATTGACTGCTAACACAGTATTTAAGGTTTTTGTGAAGCCTCTTTACTGTAAGGACCACCAGATGGTGCTCTACACTGTTCCATAAATTATTCTGTTTTTTTTCCTCCACATGGAGTGCAGAAGGAAATGTGTTTTGCTGGTTTTCTGAAGCAGTTGCAAGCAACACAAAAATACACTTTTAATTTACTACATTTCTGAAGTACACTTATTTCCAATTCTAGACCAACCTGCATGTGACTAGCTGTATTCAGAACTGACATTCATTTAAAATAATGCTCTCAGCGTTGTCAAGAATACACTGACATTATAGGTGATTAACTTTGCCTTCAAGTTGACTTACAGATTCAAAACACTTGCAACTGCTAGGCAGAAATACACTGTTATTGAAAGTTTAGCCTGTGGAAAAACCTGTGAAGACTACATTGTGTAAGAAATCTTTCCTTTTTCCACTCATGAAATTTTTTCCTCTCTTTTATTTGACACATTTTAAATACTCAGGAAAGCTAAGTGTAGAATATCCTATTAATGCACAGTAAACTGCATTCAATACCAGAGTATCAAAATAGTACTGCATGGAAAAAGATGCTCAAACTAAGTCCCACAGTTTTTACCTAAACCTCCCCCCTGCGAGCAACTCTGGTAGCATGCTTGTTTGGAGAAACACAGATGTTAAAAGTTACTGAATACTACTTCTGCCAAAATGAGAAGCACAGGCTTGCTAAGGAAGTGGGTTAAAATAACAATAATTTGGCTATCTCCCAAAAGGAAAAGGTGAATAGCTAAGTGGCAAAAATAATATAAAATGGGCGTGCAAGTGACTCAGAAATTACCGTAAATATCTGCCTTTCTCTGGTTGTGTGTAATCTGTAATTCCAATATAATGCAACTGTAGTATGATAAAATAGAGAGTATACATGCTCATTCAACTTGCTGAAAAAAGCAAGTATCTATTGTATGCCAGAACCAACCCTGTCACGGACTAATAAATACAAGAAGGAAATTAAATTGAACTTTACCTGTTCTCTAGTGAACCAACGGGCATCCTCTATTTCTTTCTTGTCAACTTTAATTTCTGTAGACACTGCAACAGCTAAGCAGCCAATCATTAGGGAGGAGGGCATTGGCCATGGCTGACAAGAGACATACTGAACATGGCCAACTTTGACTCCAGCCTCTTCTTCTACTTCTCTTCGAACAGCATCTTCTATTGTTTCGCCTAATTAAAAAGGGCAAAGAGCAAGCAGCTGATGAAGATACCCCAAGCAACGATTACATCCTGTGCCTTGAACTGACTTAAAAGATTTGAAACTGCCCAAAACAATTATCTATAGAGATCTAGTTCACAGATCAGGGTGCAGATCCTAAGCACAAGATACAGAAGTCTAATAAGGCAAAACTAGCCACTAAAGCAAAATGGAACTTTGAAAATAGAGTGTGATTTCTCCATCATAATACTTATTTCCTGAATTGATAACTTATCATACATGCAAACTATTAGTACCACACCTAAAATGTCAAAAATTGGGTAGGAAATACACTGTTATTTTAATTACTTGAAATGCTGATCTGTTCATTTATAAATAGCAGTGTTATTTTTTTTAGATTATCAGTATGATTGTAACAGCATGTAATAGAACTTGAAAATAAGTATTTAAAATTACAATAGTAAGAAAATAGAGACTTAAGAAGACTTACACACATTCCTGCATTGTATTATTCACTTTTCCTGACTCATTCTCCATTGTCTTAACACATACAGACAATTCTCCAAACTTAAACTGCAATGAAAAGCTTTACTTCCATATTCACAGAAAACTGCTAGATCTGTATGTGGAGTGTTGATGGTGATAGGCTTACATATGCATACATGTACTATGTTGTAATCACTGATTACAGGTTCATTAAACTGAATCTTTATCTGATACAGACAGTCCATGTATCAGAGATAGAAGTTTTAGTTCAGCTATGTTCAGCTGATTAGAAGCTGATGACAAGATCAGCTACTCTTAAATTTTAGTTTATATACTTCAATTCAGCATCAGAAGGTAGTAAGGCCAGCAGAATAAAGAAAGAAGTGAAGGAATAAACATCTTGACTTTTTTCAAATGATACCTGAATAAACTTATTCATGCTGTCACCATATTTCACCTGCACACAGCTATTGAATATAGTTTCACTGGTGATTAAGATGCATTCCCAATATAAGAATGCTTTACAAATTGTTCTGCAGCTACTAAAAATTGCAACTAATTCCAACTATTATTCCTGAACACAGCTAGCAAAATATCTCTTTCCTTTTGAAATTATATAATTTCTGTTTATCTTCCATCTAAACAATCAGGCCCTAAACATGTAAGCATATGCTTAACTTTATGTTAACTTTAAGTTATGCTTTAACTCTTATTTTTCCTTTGCTAATCCCTTGCTAAGTGTCACCAAAGAAAGGACCCTGTATGTGTTTCAAAATATTTTTTCACTTAAATACATGATTTAAGAGTGCATGATGAGAAAATTATTTTAAAATCATATTTACTGGTTGCTTTTTGCTTTTTTTATAAATCAGCTGCTGGAAAGTACAGATCAGGCATATTTACTGTAACAACTTATCTAACAGGAAGCAAAAACATTTATTTGACATAACACTGAACATATTTCTATATTATTTTTAATGTACAATACGGTATGTGAGAAAAACTGTTTGGTAAGGGAAAATGAAATTACTCACCAGGTTCTACAAATCCAGCAAGACAGGTAAACATTCCTGGGGGAAACCTCTTCTGCCTACCTAAAAGGCAGTGATTCCCATCTGGATGGATGACTTGCATTATCACAACAGGATCTGTAAGGGACATGAAAGGAATATATTTCAACATCTGAGAGACCTAGAAGCAGTGATAAATTTCAGCCTATTCAATACCAATGCATGTAAATGCATGTACCTTTAAGAGATTGAAATCAGAATTGTACAGATGTGCAGAGCAAGTTATTATTTTATTTCATTTTTGGTTTTTTTTCCATGTAAGATATCTGTTTATTTTGTTTCACACATACATGCTTAGTAGAAGCAGTTTGCTAGCCAAGGCTTAAAATGCAGGACATACCTGCAACCAAAGCACACAATCTGTTAAGAGTATCAGCAATACTAACCTAGCCATGCATCCAGCAGATAGCAATAATTTCTACAGCAAAACAATTTACTATCACCTCCTTTACACACACAGGCCTGAAGAATGTACTTTTGTCTGAAATACCAAAGACCAGCTAGATACTCTAGTTACAATGTAAATACTGACTAAACTTTCCACTTTTGACTTTGTTGACTGTTTGCTATCAATCTCTCACCTGATGTTGCACTTTTATTTACTTTCTCACTTCTGGTCATTTTATGTATCTTTTTCTTTCTTTTCTCCTATTGGTATCATTCTTTTTGTCATGCCTTTCTTCACAGTGTTTGTCTATGATCCTTTCACCCTTTTTATTGTTATCTAGCTCTTAAAGTATCTTAATGTGTTGTTTTTAATTTTTTCTATCTACCTCTGCCTGTATATATTTGCTCTCTTGCTATCGTTCTTCTGGGACCTTTTTTTGGTCCAAAACACCAGTATTTTCTCTGTATGAAAAGGCTTGATTCAGCAACCAACAATAAGCAATAATTTCAAAGATGGCTGTCCTGCTCAAAGATATCTGCCACATGGCATAGCATAGAATATGCAGTGTTGTTGTTTGTAAACTTTCTTCAGAGAGAGGCATCAGTAGAAAATGCTAGTTCATCAGGCTTTCCTATATAATCCTACTCCTTCTCTAAGCTTGTTGTGATAGAGACTGTAAAGAAACAGCCACTAGTATTTTAGCAGGCTTCACTATAGTCCATAAGACAAAAGAATATGGCACAATTGCTTTGATTACTACAAAGGTATATGTAGGACATGTAAGAGAACATCCAACACACATACAACATCCAGAACTACAACTGCAGAAGAGAGGACAGGGTAGGGGAGGGAAATGTGGTCAAAGAGTTACCAAATGATCCAGGAACAAAAGGGTAAGTTTTTTTCCTTCCTTGGTTCCCCATCAATAACATAGTATACTTCCTTTGCAACAGATGAAAAAAAGGACCTATAAAAGACTTTCTATACAAGCTTATATTCTGAGTAGAAATAGGCCTGGCAGTTTGCAACTGACAATGAATAGTGAAAGCCAGTGAGGATGACTAACACAGTCAAAACGGCACTACAGGAAAATGAGCACTGCATCAGAAATTTGATACAGGACCAAATTTCACATTTCAAGCTCGGATGGCTTGCAAAGTGAGAAAACAATATGCAGGGAAGGAAAAAAAAAAGTAAAATGTGACCCTTTGTATTGATATCTCAGTTGTTGGAACTTCTAACTGATATTACTCCATTGTAATAGATTGATTTTGTCACAGACTACTGAAAGAAGAGAAGCCTGAACTACTTAATGCTAAATAGAGCTGAGACACATGTACTCTGAGGAGAAACAAGTATGTAAGACCTGGAACAGAAGCAAGCAGTTGAAATAACAAAATAAATTGATTTACAGGTATATAATAGTACAAACAAGCCACTTTTTGACCAAGTTTATCCTACAATATTCTCACCAACTCTTGGGTATGATGTGTTGTGAACACCTTGGAGACTGGGACAATCTTCTTTTAAGCAACTTTTCTTGTAACCTCCTTCTTCAATCTTGGTTGCACTCCCACATGTTGGGCAGAATCGGTAGCGGTTGTGCCATGCTAGAACAGATCTAGCCTGGGCTACTACTCCTTTAAAGTAATACAACGAAAACACACAAAATTATATACTAATTCATGTAAGATTTTAAAGGTATAGAAAAAGCAAGTAGTAAAGTTTAATATAAAAATAAAGGTAAGACTATGGCTTGAATTGTAATCTACTACAAGAGAAGTTGAGCAAGATGAGTAATTCAGATCTTTTCCTTTGTAGCACAGCTTACGCAATAGAGCACAGTACTATGTAGCTACAGACCAATTTATGGGTTCAGAAACAAATTTATCCAGATCAATATACCCCATTTCTCACAAAAGTTACTTTGTCTGGACAAAGTGCCATAATTATATACCACACCTTTTCTAGATGACCATTTTAGGGCTACTACAGGTACTGACATAATAATCCATTGTTTCATTTAAACTTCAGGTTCAAGTCAAGCTTGCCCTTTATCCTTCTGTAAAAGCAAAATTGTTACAACTGCAGTTGTTAACATGTCCATAATGACATTAATTCACTTTGGGATCCTGACTTTCTAAGACTTGCTCACAGTTTACTTCTCAGACAGGTATCCAACATACTTATTAGGGACTTCGTTTAATTTCTTGTAATGAAAATTTAGAACCATAATGCGCATGCATTAATCTTTAAATAGTACCATGATGATCCATAGATTTTACACTCTAATACTTGCTGTTGCATGTTAGCCCTTTGCAAGCACACATTTTCTTACATACAAAATTCTTCACAAAACCACTGTCAGGGTATTTCTAAAGCCACTGAAAATACCTGATTCCTTTGCAGTGGTTTCTCCTTGCATTATACCTCAGTGAATCCCAAACCGTATCTTTCTGATTACACATTTGATAAGTGCTGCATTTTATGCATCTTACCAGCTTCTTTTTCAGGTAGCTGCAGTAGTGCTGGCATTGGTGGGTGAAGAAAGTAACAGTCCTCATGCTTCTGTTGAAATTTCTCAGCAGAAGCAGAATCTATGCTAAGAGCAAACCAAGCAACTAACTGATCCTCTTCATCTTCTTGCAGAACTCTTCCATTGCAAGCAGCGACCAGGTTCATGTGGAACTGGAGTTCAACTCCAAGAAAAATCAATGTGCCTTCTTCAGTTTGGTTCATGTACTGCTCCACATCTTTGTGGTACAGCCTGCAAAGCTTTACTTCCGGCTGCTGGGGGCTCCCTATTCCCCCTGCCAAAGTAACCAAAGGACTTAGATTTGAGAAGAGGATGTATACTGTATTTGGATGACTTTGTTTTTTGCTTAGCCACTTGGAATCTGTTCTTTTATCACTCCTTCTGTCCAGAAGTGTCAAACCAAAATAATTTTCATATTCTTTCACATCATTTGACAGAAAATTAGGCACCTGCCCACCCTTCACATTAGCCAACAAATTAGCTATGTGCTTGTACCCCCAAAGTTTAGCAATGTCCAGAGCTGTTTGCCTTGATTTATTAGTGATGGACCTGTCACACCTAAAGAAACAGAAAAGAACAGTGGTTAACAGGGTAAATATGTTTAGGAAGAGTCCTGATGCTGTATTATTCTCACTTACAGCATATACATCTGATACTCCTAAGGTGCAACGACTTTTAGACACTCTGTCTATATTGGGGCACTCTTTAGGCTAAATACTTAGCATTATGGTGATGAAAAGTAATCATACTTCATTTTCTTTTGCTAAGGCCAGATTCTACATTTGTGTTGTTCCGCTCCAGATTATCACTTACCAAGGCTCATGCAGTACTACAACAGCAATGAATTAAAATCCCACACATTGTATCACGCCAAAAAAAAAGAAAAAAAAAAAAGGCTCAAGATCATTAACAGAAATTTGGCTACAGATCTCTTCTGAATAACCAGTAATTAAAAAAAAAAAAAAGGCAGTTTAACTTCTAGAACATTACTTTCTAGAAGATGCTGAAAACAGCATCAAAACGTTTACAATAAAACATTTACCATTAAATAAGAACCAAGAATACAGACTCTGCTTAGTGAGAGAAATAGCACCCTTACAACTGTGTGCTGGTCCCTGTAGGGATCTCTTTGTTACCAAAATGTCTGCAGAACGACACAGATGAGGAAACATTGCCTCGTGATATTAACAACAACAAAAAAAAAAAAAATCTGAAAGTTTGGGGTTGATTGGGAGGTCAAAAATAATGCATTTATTTTTTGTCAATTTAAACTCAAGTGGATAAGTAAACCAGAAATTTCAGTGTAAACTACAAATTATACAGTAGATGTGGGGCCACCCATGAGTTTTTAAAACCAGAAGATGCCAGTATCAGATCATGTTGCTGATACACTGGTAGCTGTACCACTCGCAAGACTGTTTTGACTTGGGATTTTATAATAACCTCAATAGAAAAGCATTCAAAACTTAATTTAGAAGATTTCAGTGCTGAAGAAATTACTGTTGCCCAGTTATCTTTAAGGATTAAGCTTCCTTTAGGCAAAATCTTGCCTAATTTCCTTCTTAATTTCTTATTTCTCAGCAACCAAATTTTGTTCTGATTTTGTCTTCCCCCTTCTATATGCTCAGGTATGTGCAGACTGTGATTAGGCTACCTCTCAGTGTCCACAGCAGTGGCCTGAACTCTTTAGATCGGTAAGATCTTTTTTTCCAGTCTACAAACATTTCCTGTAGCTTTTTTCAAATATGGATGAATATAAAAAAAAAATTGACAAGCTTTCCAGGATGAGTCTCTGGAATGTTATGTAATATTACCTTCACAGATATTCACGTTTATATATCTAGCAATTGTATTTTCCCAAATGATTAATATGAGTAAGCATGAACTAAATGAGATCAATGAGGCCACAGCATCAGGAACTGAGTTCACCTGCCTAAAAGAAGGGGCCTGAAGGGGACATTTACAAGCAGATATTCACGTTTGTTTTTTTTTTTACAGTAAGCATAACTTAAAAAACTGTTTTCCTATTTACCAAATGGGTAAATTCCCCAAAATCTCAAAAGATTCCTCAATACACAGATGATTTCAATCCATAAAGTCTGTCAGTGAGATATTCCTCTACATGCTGGAATGTCCTCTATGTGCTGGAATGTACTGATTACAGTAGAAAACAGCAACCCCAGCAGAGGGCACAGCATCTGGGTAGGACTGAAAAAAAAAAAAGGTAGGATGATCACTGAAGGCTGTGGAATGCTGTGCATCCTGAGATTACTCATAACCACAGAATGAACTAAACTTGCTTGGTTCTGTAATTAGGGTTGCAGAGAGGAACAGAGTGGGCTTGATTAATGTAGAGTTCAGCTGAACTGCAACACCCGACTCTCACCCTTCATTCTGAAATGTTTTCCATTGGAAATATTTGGATCCTGACTTTTATTTGGGCTTCAGAAGAATCTTCTTTGGTGTCTCAAGGAGAGCGTTGAAGCATTCTTTGCTTTTCTGGTTGTCTTGAAAAACTAGAACAGTTGACTTGAATATAAACAACAAATATGATAGGAAGTTTCTGACAAATGAACATGCTTGGTGTTATACTGACTGAAGAAAATAATGTGACAACTCAAGGAAGAAGGAGGAAGTGAATTGTCCAAAAACTAAGAGATAACTGAAATTCATCAAGGAGTAACTTTGGTAAAGGTGTGTCTGTCATGTCCCACTTAGCAGCCAGTACATCAGCAAACATTCTGCAGTGTAACATAGATGCAAGCGGTTTAGAGAAAAAGTCTAAGTGGAACAATCAAATACACCAAATTTATACTCAGTACAGTGGCTGGAATGGGATACTACAAATTCTGTTCTATTCTCTTGGTCTCTGCTCTGGGAGGAGTGACAATATATCCTTGAAGATCAAAGGAATAATTTTAGAGATGCTCACAACTTTTAATGAGTTTCTTAGCAAATATGGAAAGCATGCTGCAATAGTAGAATCCAGTTATAAACAGACACAGAGTATATTTTAATAGAATCATAGAATGGTTTGGGTTGGAAGGGACCTTAAAGATCATCTGATTCCAACCCTCCCTGCCACAGGCAGGGACACCTTCCGCTAGATCAGGTGGCTCAAAGCCCCATCCAACCTGGCCTTGAACACTTCCAGGGAGGGGGCAGCCTGTTCCAGTGTCTGACCACCCTCACAGTAAAGAATTTCTTCCTTACCATCTAATCTAAATCTGCCCTCTTTCAGATTAAAACTGTTACCCCTCATGCTATCCCTACGCTCCCTGATAAAGAGTCCCTCCTCATCTTTCTTGTACTTCAAGCACTGGTAAGGCCGCTATAAGGTCTCCCCAGAGCCTTCTCTTCTCCAGGCTTAATAACCCCAACTCTCTCAGCCTGTCCTCATAATGGAGGTGCCCCATAATCATCTTCATGACCCTCCTCTGAACTCACCTGAGTAGCTCTATGTCCTTCTTATGTTGGGGGCCCCAGAGCTGGACACAGCACTCCAGGTGGGGGTCTCGTGAGACTGGAGTAAAGGGGGAGAATCACCTCCCTCAACCTGCTGGTCATGCTTCTCTTGATGCAGCCCATGATACAGTTGGCCTCCTGGGCTGTGAGGGCACACTGCTGGCTCACAGTGAGTCCTATATCCACTAATACCCACAAGCCCTTCTCTACAGGGCTGCTCTCAATTCACTCATTGCCCAGCCTGTATTTGTGTCTGGGATTGCCCTGACCCAATTGCAGGACCTTACACTTGGCCTTGTTGAACTTCATGAGGTTTGCACAGGCCCGCACCTCAAGCCTGTCAAGGTCCCTCTGAATGGCACCCTGTACCTCCACTGTCATCAGCAAACTTGCTGAGGGTGCACTCAACTCCACTGTCCATGTCACCGACAAAGGTGTTAAACAGCACTGGTCCCAATACTGATCCCTGAGGAATGCCACTAGTCCCTGGTCTCCACTTTCTTGAGTTTTAACCCTGAAAATTCTGCTACTATCTATCTATAAGTTTACTTTTCTGAGATCAAGTTGAAATGGACAAAAAGGGACTCAGGTTAGAGCTCTTCAATGGGATCTACTGAACAGCTTACCTTTCTTCAAGAAGAATCTGGACAACCTCAAGGTGTCCATTTCTGGCACCATACATCAGGGCTGTCCAGCCGTTATCTGCAGCTGCATTGATAAGTGAGGGATAACGACTGAGCAATGCTTTCAGTTTGGCTGCATCTCCAACAGCAGCAAAATTATGCAGCTGAGAAATGATGTCCTGATGGAGGTTCTTTTTAGAGTCTGTCATTTTGGCAACTAAGTTAAAAAAAGAAAACAAAAATGCCTGAAAACATGTCCACCGTTAGTAAAAGCATTTAAGTAAAGCAATTAACTTTAACGCTACACAGATAACCATTGTTATCACCAAAAGTATGGACACAACAGTCAAATTCTTCTAATTTGTATGACATTGCTATTTCCAACCAAATCTTAGTCACACACATCTCCAAATACAGTGAAATTTTATCCTAAAAATCAAGACTAGTTTTTAAGAGACTTAAGGAGAGAAAGATTTTGCTGTGAAAGTGAAGCTTCTTTGCATGTGAAAAACGTGTTCTCGTTTTCCGATCAAACACAGACACAAGACAGAAGAGTATAAAACCCCCACTCCAAGAAACGAGTCTGATCCGTTGGAAACAATGAAAAATAATCGCAAAAAGGCAAGTCCCTTCGCAGGCTGGGGGAATCCTCCGAACAGTGACAGATGACTTTAGTATCTTTTGCTACGCCTCCGGCGGCCGCCCACCCCTCCGCCCCGGGGCAGGGCCGCTGGGACCGCAGCTGGCAGCCGGCATCCGCGCAAAACAACGGAAGTTTATATTCCGTAGTATTCGCTCCACGATCACCTCTCAAAGACACACACAAACGCATACCACTGCCTCCACGGACCCGAAACCTGGATGACCCCGTAACGGCCTTCCGACCGCCTGGCGGTTTAGCCCTGCCCCTGAACGCGCTGCGCCGGGGCGGACACCGCGCCGGCGCAAAACAACGCCACCCGCCCCGGCCTCTCCCGCCCGCCGCAGCGGCGCGGATTTGCAGCCACCTGCCCCCGAGGCGCGCTAGAGTGGGGGCGGCCGAGTGTCTGGAGTGTGCGGGGAGCAGCGGTCACGGAGGCGCTTTAGGGCAGGGCGGGACCGCGCGTGAGCTCCGGGCTCGGCTGGTGGCGCCGCTGCCGCAAGGCACCCTGTTACCGTGCGTGGCGGGCGCGGCGCAGCGGCCGCGGGGAGCTGGGCTCTGGGCGCTCTTCCGCCGCGGCGGGGACGCGTCCTGGGTCCGCCCCGCCCGGCGGCGGCCGTGGTGCCGCGGGGGAGAGCCGGACGCGGGTGGTGGCCGGGTGCACACAGTGGGGCTGGGCCGGCCGGAAGGCCCGCCGCGGTGCGGTGCCGGCCGTGCGCCGTACTACAGCGTCCGGTCTCTGCAGCGGCCGTCGGCCTGCAGTGCCGCCGGCTTCCCGGGGGCGGGGGCGGCAGCGAGCTACCGCTGGTGGAAATCAGCCGCGTGACCTGAGTGCTGCTGCCAGTTGGGCCAACTTGCTGGACTGGTGAAGGAAGAAACTGCCATTTTGTCTTTCAGGGAGGAAGCTTATGGTTATAGAAAGCAATCAATCTTTTTTAGCTTTGCTTCACCATGCTAGCGGAAGGCAAAACCGTGTAGCAATAGAACGTGCAAGTACGTGTAAGAAAATTGGAGTAAGCGAGATATTACGGTGGGGGAGAAGAGTTAGCAGGGAAAATGGAATGATCTTAGAAGCCAGAAGATAGTTCCAGTAAAAGTGTGTGCTGTTAGGCTAAGAAAAGCTTGGGGAAGTTAAGGCTGTACTAGTCCTAGAGAAATGAACATGGGAGTGTTTCAGTCTATTCTACTGTTTGCTTCTGTTGACTACTTAACAAGCTTTGTGCTTGGTTTACAAAAGTTGTTAACCAAGTGACAAACATAGTCTCAAGTCCTGATGTTGGCCATGAAGTTTCAGAGAATAAGAACACTATTCTTTTAAAATCGCTTTACTTGAAAACAAAAATACGGGAGTTTCTTTTTACTTGCCTTTGGAATTTTTGAGTTGGGAGGATTCACACCTGCAAATTTATTCAACACCACATACCTTCCAAACCAGAAGAACTGGACAGCTTTTGTCCCTGGTGCTTTAAGAAAATATGATATATTCCAAAGTCCATATATTACCATAGTGTCATATGTTTCCAGTATTGAGTGAAGAGGAGGAGAGAAATTGTGACTGGGTCCTTTCAGTCCCAGTAATGGCAGATGTAACTGCTATATCTCATGTAGTCATGGATAGAAAAACTTAACGTTAATTTTTAAAACTCAATTTTTATCTAAGTTATTTTTATTATAAGTTATAAAGTTTATGTAAGTTACTGTTCTTTGCAGCTTGTGCAGTTCTAAATTGTTTTTAGACGGTCACTGTTAAAAATTTGCTTTTATATGTAGTAAGTGGTTTGTTGAACATAATAGACAGTACAAAGTTTATGCATGTATTGTGTGGTCTTTATAACTTTGATAAGCAAACTTTAAAGTTCATGATTGGTGTTAAGTTCTGTATTCTTCTTAAAACTTCCTCGGCAGAGGGTGAGCCGTGTGAGAGAAAACTCCCCTTAGAAACAATGCAGATACAAACCAGTGAATGTGCATAAAGAATTGATAAGATAGTAACAAATGAAAAAGGTAAGGGATGTGGTTTTAATTTTATTCACACAGCTGGAAACTAGCCATATCCTCTGTGATGTGGGTCATGTACCTGTAAGCAATTTTTTCCACCTGGTGAAGGGATGCCATCAGCCCTTCAGTAGCTAATGCTCAAAGTAATTTTTTCTTCCTGTGGTGATTAATGGCTGAAGAAGAAAATAGCTTTATCATTGTAATAGACAAAGCCACATTTCTACTTCTTACTAATGTCTTAAATGTGCCATTTATGAAGTTATGACAACTCAGCCTTACATCCTGCTCTGTGTAATGATTTCCCTGGTTTCTTAAGTGGGCTAACGCAGTCTTTGTGTTCTTTATTTAACTCATGGTACCCTGTCAAGGGCTTTGAAACTTGTTTTCTTTGTGTGTAAAACTCAAGAAAAAAAGCATTCTAAATCCTAGACAACATACTAGGAGGGAGACTAAGCTGAAAGATGGATGTTTTGGGATTCAGAAAGATACTTCTATGACACAAGTATGTGCCATCTCTTTAATATTCCTTTTCAAGATAATGAGACATGTAAGTTGCTTGTGTATAATCTATATACACACAGAAAATATGGCACTGTAGCACTGATCAACAAGTATCTGCTACATGGTGAAAGAAATACTATAGACTAAAAGATCAGGTTTGGTTTGGCGAGGCTTTTACGATCTTTGGTGGTGCTTCTGGCAGTACCTTTGTCATCTATGGCACGTACAATGTGAAATGGAGTTTCAGATGAGCATCTAACTAAACTGTTTAATACCCCATTATTTAATTACTTTATGAGGCTTTTTTCGTGTAATAAATTTGTTTTTTAAAGGCTAAAAAAATCAGTGGTACTTTTCAGTATTGCTAGAACTTTTACTTTTTGCCTTAGAATTTTTCTATGTGTATATGGGTGTCAAGTTATCTCTTTTAGCATGACGCTGACTTCAGTATCAGCTAAATACGTGGAAGATTCTTTCCTTTAAACTCTTGAACAAAATGTATGTATACTTTGTATTGCATCCATAAGGCATGTGAAATCTTGCTTGTGCAATTAGGGTATTATAGCTATGAGAATGCTCCTGCCTCCCCTTTTTTCTTCTCCCCTAATTTGCTGTTAGGAAGTTTTGACCATATAAGTCATGTGTATATTGGATCCTACAGAAACTTCTGTCTCTGCCTCCCTGAAGGAAGAGTCACTTTGAAGGAATTGTACTTGTGAACTTTCTTCAAAGTTTCTTTTTTTTTTTTTTCTCCCTGTTTTCCAAACATAAAGGAATTGTTTCAGCTTTAGTATCACTAAAGGCTTTCTCAGTTTGCAAAATCTGAATCGTTATTTTCTTCCTGAATGATAAGCTATTTGGACAGAAGAGTTCTTGTTGTTAATTTTCCCAGAGTTCTATACATGTTCCAGAAGTGCAGTACAAGGTGACTAATGCTTATTTTTTTAAGGCTTCTTTTCCATTTTGGATGGAAAAACTCCTTGAAATAGAGAAAAGTTCGCATTTTTTAGAAAATGCAATTTATGTAATGAGTTAAAATTAATTGTTATACTAAAAGTTGTATAGCTTGGGGTTTTTTCATTCTTCCCCACATGCTTTCTCATATGTTAAAAAAAATAAAAAGACAAAGTAGTATCTGAGATGTCAAAATACAAAAGTGATACTGCTACAGTAAGATCTTGCAAAACTGATTGCAGTTACTCCAGTTGGGACATGCAGGTTAAGCTAAATCCAGTTCTTCCACCTGTATTACATTTTTTGATTCGTCACTTGTACTTCAAGTGGAATTTATGCCGTCTCCCAGTGCATCATTGCAAAAATAATGTGGTACCCTTTGTCTTAACTATTAGTAAGTATAAAAAAAAATTGCATGGGAATTTAAAGTGATCATAACATATCAACTCGTGAGTTTGAAAATGTTTTAGTTCTGCTGACAGCTTTAGTTACTGTGCTGGATAAAATGTTACAAATTCTTATAATATGTAGAACTTTATTTAATCACTGAGTTGAAATTTCTAAGAGCAATTTAATGGTTCTTCAGAATTAAAATATGCAGTGGAAACTTGCTTTAAAAGCTGTGTTTTTCTTTGATGTATTCAACATCTGAGTAAAGCTCAGAGGTCAAAGTGGTGCCGGACTTGGGTGTGCCATGGTTCCTGAGTTTTGTAATAAATAAATAAATACTGGCCAGTATAGGATTTGACTTGACTGATTCTGTTGGCTCTTTAATAGTGGGGTGCACTGTTGTAAAGGTGTATTTGTAAGGCTTCTGGAGTCTGAGTGAGGTTGTCAGTGTGAGAGTGGAAATGGATGTTGTGCCACTAGTTTACTCTGATCCTGGAGGAGACTCTGGTGGCTCTGTATTGATAATGACTAATGATAGGCTTTTCAAAATGCTTTCTGATTACTGCAGACAGCAAACAGGAAGTAATATCTGAATGCCCTGATGCCCTATTCATTTTGTGCTGCAGCCTCTAGAAAAAATTACATGTGCCATAAAGAATGCATTTGGCAGCATTGCAGTGTGCAGGCAAAAATAGAGTTGGAGTGCCTGCAAGAAGTGAGACAACATTACTCCTTTTAGCATGTTTCCCGGTTTGAGCCCATTCACTCATCCCTTCCTCCACAGCTCTGGGAAGGAACAAATGAAACAAAAGGCTCAGGAACTGTATCTAAGGACAGGGAGGGTTAACTCACCCATTATGGTCACAGGCAAAAGACAGGCACATTAGGGGAAAAAAACAAGAACATCACTTTAATTCAAATGCTAACGACACCAAGGGTTAACAGACAGAAGCATTACTGCATCTTAAAACACGTCCCCCCACCCCTTCCTTCTTCCCTGGCTCAGCTTTGTTCCTGATATCTCTATCTCCTCTGCGGGAGGTGCAGGGGCAGAGTATGGGGGGTGCAGTCTCTCTGCTGCTTCTTCTTGCATGGGAGCAGAGGGAAGCACTCTTCAGCATTGTTCCCCCTGCTCCACATGGCGTCCCTCTCATGGGAGACAGTCCTCCACAAACTTTCTCCATTGTGAGTCCTCCCCATGGGATGTGTTCCTGAGGTGCTCCAGTGCGGGTCACCTCCATGTGTTGCAGTCCTCCCAGCGCTGAACAGCAACAACGGCGGCTGCTTCTTCCCATAGGGTCCTGGGGTCCTCCACAGGCTGCAGGCAAATCTCTGCTCCTCTGGTGATCTCCATGGGTGGTGGTGGTGGGGGGGGTGCGTCTCTGCTCCAGTGCACCTTCCTGTCCTTCCTTCCACTGACCTTGGTGTTCACATAGGTGTCCTCCTCACAAGTGTGCCTCCCCACCTCAGGTTGCCCTTCTTAAATACGTTCTCACAGAGATGCAGCGACCATCACTAATTGGCTCGGCCTTGGCCAGAGGTGGGTCCGACCTGGAGCTGGTGGAGCTTTCTGAGAAGCTTCTCACAGGGGGCTGCCGCTGTAGTTCCCTACACTGCTACCAAAACCCTGCCACGCAAACCTAAAAGATAGTACAAATGGGAGAGAAGCAGTCTGAAGAGAAGTGTTGATCCCCAGTTGTTTCATAACCTTACCTGCAAAAGCTTAGCAATATACAGTTATTATGAAAACAGGCTCTTAGAATTACTATGGAAAAGTGGTAGAAGAGACTGCTCTCAGCCAGAAACTACTGTAAGTTTAGGTTCTACCCAAGCATGTAGCTGTTCAGGAATTCCAAATGCCTGAAGGGTTAAAAAAAATCTTGAAGAAACTTGAAGAGAATACTCTGAGCTTCCTTTGTAGGTTAAATAACAAAAATTTACTTAGCAGAAGAATAACAGTAATGATAGTAGTCCAAAACGGGTAAAATGCAGTAGTGGCTCACAGAGCAGTGACCGGTACAGAGCCCATCCCCAGCAGCGATCTCGACCCACAAGAGAATCCTGCCCAGCTGATGTGGAAACTGAAAACAACCCTGTGAGAGAGCACCCCCGCCTATATGCTGAGCATGACATCACATGACATGGAATGCTCCAGTGATCAGTCGGGACCCAGCCCTCTGGCTGTGCTCTCTCTCAGCCCATGGAAAGTTAACTCTGTCCTGGCCAAAACCAGGACAGTAAGGAAAACTAACATCTGAATATATGACTTGTGACCCTCCTTCACTGATTATTCTTAGAAGCTGTATCTCTAGGATCTTACTGTTTCAGACTCTCAAAGCCTGTGTGTCTCTTCCAAATTAGTAGTTAGAAGATAAGTGCAAAAATAAATGGGAATATGGACTACTGAATTTGGAGTATTTTTGGGGGGATGCATTCATATTGTCACACCTCACATACAAGCACTAACTATTTTTCTGTAGTGGGTTAGTGTAATCAGATCTTGCTGTAAGGTGCAGATCTTTCAATGCCTGGCTGTTAATCCTGGGAATTTAGGTGCCTGACACTGTAATGCTTTCAGGATTATGCTCCCAGGGAGAGATGGCTCTGAGACTTGCAATGTGTTGTCCTTAAATATCCTTTATTAAGTGCCATTTTGGAGACTTGTCAGTCTGAGAGACTTACCACTTCGCTACATGCAGAAGGCATTATGAACATACTGCATCTGTAAAAGCCACAAGCTATGTGGAAACCAAGAGTACACAAGAGTGAAGAGAATGTGACTGTTACTCCTATGGTGTAAATTCAATAGATTAGTCTGCCTTTTTAAGCCTAATGAGTCTTGTGCTTGCTGACCATGTCACAAGCCTTATGCAGATATCAGCTCTGCTTGGGCAGCTAATATCTGTAAAGAAAGGGGCCAGTAATGCAATTCTAGGGAGGAAAATTGTTTGTGGGTTTTTTTGGGGTTTTGTTTGTTTGTTTGTTTTTCTGGAACTGACTAGAATAAAGGAAAGGACGTAGATATGAGGTATCTGTTTTTCAAGCCCATGTTGTCAGGCAATATAGCTGTGGTCTGAATTACCTTTTAAGTCTTTGAATCAATAAACTGGACTGAGAGAGATGTCTGGAAAAGACTCTGCTAACTATCAGTTCTTTCTGGGCTAGGGAAAATGGCTAGCTTAGTTACTTAGGCTAATAGATTTATTAAAAATAATGCAAAATCTCATTAATTTTATGTTTATATTGTTTCAACTCTTTAGAGTGAGAATCTGCATTGATTCCTTTTTAGTGTTGGGGCTAGATTACACACAAGAATATTTTATCACTTTTCAGACTCGGTAAAACAGTAGCATATCATAGGTTTGCTAGTTCTTCATTTGGGCCTGTACTTCATTCTTACCTCTTAATTTCAACATGTTTTATGAAGGCTCTCTTTTTCTGGGAGTCACTGTGCTAGCTGAAGGTTTAAAGGCAGCTCTGGTTTTAAGTTGTGCATTGGAAGAGAAACAAAGTAAGGCAGTGGACATGTGAAAGGAATGTGTTGCCAAACAGTTTATGTACAATGAGTTATAATAGACTAACCTTTTAGCACTTCTTGGTAGACGTGCTTGGTAGCTTATATTAGGGATTCAAGGCTGTTACAAGGTAAGCAGAAATCAGTATTAGCTGACAAGGTTTCTTGAACTGGCATGGCAGCATTCCATAATAGTGTACTTTGGTGTTTCCCACCAGGACTTTGGCACAATCCAACTATTTTTTTTCTCAAGCATCTCCCTGATTGGTTTCCAGGCAGTCCTCCCTGAGAACTGATTGGCTAAAGGACCCGATCTAGGGTCCATTGGTATAAATATGAGTCACTCATGAAGAGATGGAACCTGGTTGATGTGAGTTTTCACTTTTTCTTAGGAAAGAACTGTAGCAAACCCCCACTTGCTCCAGTAACTCACGCTGGGATCCTCCCACTTGCTCCAGTCTCTGACACAACAGGCCAGGGGCATCCATGGTAATTATTATGAAAGAAAAAAAAAATGATTTGCAGATACCAATTAATTTCAGTTAACCCCCTCAAAATACTATTAGGTGTTTTTAATACTAACTCTGGGCCTCAGTTGGTAGTCTACAGAATGGGGAGAGTAAGAGTCTTTCAACTCAAAATTATTTCAGTTAGCTAAACTGCCTTAACAGAAGTTTCATTCAGCTGTGGAATGTACTGCAATGTATGCTGTGCCTGACAAGGAAACAGGAATGCAGGAGTGCCAATCTGCTCAGAATGTGTTCCTGGAAATTGGATGGTCTGTGATATGATGGTTAGTGAACCAAATTTTCCCCAAACAATTAATGGAATGGGGGAGGGGGGTGGGTTAAATTTGCAGGGATAGTATGCACAATGTGGAGGACTGGAAGGCAGGAGCAGGATAATCAGGACTCTGTCCTGGGGAGGTGTTAGCTTTTCAGGAAGTGGCTTTTCAGAAGCGATCACTGCTCTGAAGGGTCCCAGGTCCCTCATCTGTGAGATTGAGCACCTGACCATTACTCCATTTTTCTCTCCTTCACCTTGCTTAATTTGCTTAATCTTGATTCATTAGAGAAAGGTGAAGGCAATAAAAATGTTACTGTTCAAAGATCTAACCCAAAATGTAACCCCAAGAGGCAACAAGAATGTTTACAGTATAGTAATCTGCTGGACTCATCAGAACCTGATAGACTGTGTTAAGGTTACAGAGAAAAGAAGTGATATCTTAAGGGCAGGGATGGGTGGTAGGGTATGGGTAAGAATATTATGTGTGCTTGTGTTTTCAGTTTTCTCCCTATTCTAATTTAGTTTTGTTTGTTAAGAACTTGTATTTAATTGCTTATGAATGTGGCAGCATGGCTCCCTGAGTGCTAGAAAGGATAATTTAGCTTCTCAAGTTTCTCACGTGGTGGCTAAGTTTGTGTTTGAATTGTTTAATATGGGTTGATTAATAAGAGTGGTTGTAATGATCTGTCAGTGTCTGGCTTACAAATGCTTCCTCATGATTAGTGAAATTGTATTTGCAGCAATTTTGAGTTGAAAGAGCTGTTAAGTCTTCCCATTCTGTAGGCTACTAGCTGAGGCCCAGAGTTAGTATTAAAAACATCTAACAGTGTTCTGGGTTTTTTTAAGGTGAAATTAACTGATACCTGCAAATGGATTTTTTTTTTTTTCCATGATAATTACCTTCATGCATCTTGGTTTGAATTCAAAGGATGACTCCCCTTAAATTAAAGGAAAGTTTAGAACTAGGAAACTAGTTTTACTTGTTTGGGGAAAAAATAGACTTTCTAGGTATCCATGGGAAATGGTGGAGCCAATACAGGGATAGAGCTTGAGCTCTCTAAAGCAGCTTTCATAAAACTGTTCCTTCTCTGCTTTAATTCTTTGCCTTGATCAGTTTCACCATCTACTTCCAAAATAAACGAGGCAGGAAACATGCAAATTATTTTCTTTTTCAAAAGAAAACCTAATTTTGTTCCCAGAACTCAGAGAATGTACATTCTGCATTGTACATGTAGATACTACCATGAAAAAACAGTATGTGGTCATGTTGTGGGAGTCCTGTTATCATCTATATGATGAATTAAAGTGGCATTAATTATGACACTTCCTAATTTTAGTGTTTTACTTTGCAATATTGAAAATCTTATGACTTTTTATCGTTTGGGTTTTTGTATCTGTATGTGAAACTCATGAAGTTCAGCTTACTCTTTTGTTGGAGGAGTAGACAAGGAATACTGTTTGTATTTTCAGCAGTAGAGTTGGCACCTTAAGATCCACCAGAAAGATTTTTGCGGACTCAACTAATGATGTAGGTGGAGGTGATCACTGAAGGGACTGGTATCAGAAAAGAAACAGGGTTTTGTCACCGAGTACTCCCTGTAAACAGATAAATTTAACACAATTTTGAGAGCACTGTCTGATACAGCTATTAAGTTATGTAGGGAGTGTGGCTGCCTCTTCTAGGCGAGGCCCTCTTCTGCCCAGCTGCTGGAGTCCAGGCTGGGAATCTGAGGTCTCTGCGCAGGCTGAGGGATGAGGGTGTTTTCCCATTTGCAGGCTTAACCAGAAGTGAAGCTGAGGACGTGTCCCTGTGACAGACACAGACAGACATGGACACACACACCGAGGACGCTGACAGCCGGTCACTCGCACTGCCCCAGAGGAGGTGCTGCCTACGACAGCACCCCCACAGAGGACTCGAACAACCACTAGGTCAGACAGCCCAGACCTCTCCTCCTCCTGGGCTGGCAGAGGCAGCAGGTTGCTAGTGCAGCACACATGGGACACTCTCCAGGTTCACAAGCACATACACATTCGCGGATCCCCCGAGTACCGGCACGGCCCCTCTGCCCACCCGGCATCCCTGCCTCGATCTCAGGTGCCTTTGAAGGGAAGCTGCTACCAGTATACTTGAAATTGCTAATGTACAGGGACCTGTAAAATAAGACATTTAGTTTTAACGTTAGACATCACTTGTGTTTTACTAGCTTTTATTTTTCCTGTATTTTTCCTGTATTTTTCCTGTATTTTACTGTAATGTATATAATTTCATTCATACTTTTTCCTAACTACCCTTTGTAGTCATTACCCACTTATAAGATGTTTTAAAAGCTTTAACTCCTTGCCTAGTAAAGATAAGACAGACCTTGGACAGTCTGAAAAACTCCCTGAGTACATCCCTAATAGCAGGAACCTAAAGAAAACAAGTGCCTAAGAAGATGCCAGTATCAAGATAAGTGACTGGAAGCTGGAGGAACAAACAGGAGCTGAAGGACGGATGAAGTAATTCTCTGACCATATATGGACACTAGAGACCTAAAGTTCACTAACGGACAGTGTGCAAAAGGCTGTGGGGACCCCTTAGGAGGGGAGAAGACCCTCACTCTATTTTTACTATGCATGCTCAGACTATGTAAATGAATTCTAATGGTAGCATAAGACTGCCTTTTCTAAGAAATCTAATGCATATGTATGCTTTTTGTGTATATTAGTCAGAGTGTTTTGTTAGTAAGCGCGGCACTTGTGGTGGAGCGATCCCCAGTGCTGCCCAGCGCTGTTAGTAAAGAATACCTGCTCACAGTTATACTCAATTCTGACTGTTGAGTGAAGATCTTTGTTTTACCCTTGTCTGTCCCACAGGTCCCTGAACTCTCTGGCGGGTCCAACTCGGTGCTCGCTGCAAACACGCAGCACTCGCACGCTTGCCCCAAAGCACTCCACACTTGCAGGTCTCCCTGGGCACACCAGCACAGACCCTCTTGTGTGAGACCACTGTCCCGACCCAAGCTCTCTGACTCGTCGGCTGGTCCAGCTTGAAGATTACACACACACACACCCAAGCACACCCCGTTTGGGGAGGATACACAGACCTGCCCCCCAGCAGTGAGCACCAGGTACATGGGCGGTTCTATTCCAGCTACTGGCGCTGAGCCTCTCACTCAGGCGAGTGCCCCCCAGTAGCTCGTTTTCGGACACACACAGTTCTTGCCCCGTGGCTGGAGGGTAAAGACCCCCACTTGCTCCAGTAACTCACACTGGGATCCTCCCACTTGCTCCAGTCTCTGACACAACAGGCCAGGGGCGTCCATACCCCAGGTCTGACTCCAGTGGCTGGCACCAAATTCCACTCACACACACACAGGTCTCCCGAGTATCTGGCACAGAGTACTTGCAGCATGTGCACACACCTGACAGAGAGTGAGATTAGGCAGACAGGTAGTTAAGAAAAGTTTTGATAAGCAGATGTAAGAAGATAAGACAGACTGCAGCTATCAGGCACGGGGCTCAGCCAGACAAGTGTATTGACCAGCCCTTACATGTGACTGGACCCTTTTGTATTCCTTTCTGTCTGCCTTCTCTTTGTTACTCCCTGGTCTGCCTTCCCCTGCACATCTCTCCATGGGTCTGTATATAGCTCTATCGATTCCTGCACCCCTCACAGCCTGGGGCCCCTGGGTTTGCAGACTTACCAGTTTTAAAGTTCAGGTGGATCTTCCCCAAAGTGGTGGCTCTAGTTTCTTGATAGCCCATTGTTGGAAGTGTGGGAAAAGCAAAACAGCAAAAAACCTGCAAAACACAGGTTTTTTTTTTCCTTAACACATGGTGCCCAGAACAAACACAGGATGGGGTGAAGATCAGGTGATTTGTGATGCCATGGCAACAAGGAGGCGTGTGAAGCAAGGTGGAGGCTGCCCAGTCCCATTCTTCCACTTTTCTCAAGGAACATTTGACATGACTATGCAGATTCATCTCCTGCTCTTCCCTTTCTCTCAAGGACTGTTTTGCAGTACTCTGCAGACCTTATCTTTCATTCTTCCTCTTTTCTCACAAAACCAACGCACACCTTGCACCAAGGAATGCGCAAGAAACAGTGGCTTGACCACAGTCACACACACACACACATACATACTTAGATAAATACTACCCCAAGTTTATGTCTAACGTGGAGGGATGATAAACCAAATCAGAGGGACAGATGGACAGGTTTATGCTCCTCCCCCCCCCAAGGGATGCCTCTTGGTAAGATTTGAGCCCTCGGCTATGCAGAGTGATTACCTGGGAATTAAGTGTGTGTGATTGCAATCATTTTTGTGTGTAGTGCTATATCGCCAACCTGCAATTTGTGCATTTATCGTAGGCAATCTCAAAGAATCTGTAGATGTTGCATAAGAATAAACCGTACTATTCATGAACCTGACTGCTTCTCTTGAATGCAGCCGGACCTACAGCATACGGGCTGTTTGTGCATCGGTGTCAGGCCTATAGTTACGGCCCTAATTGGCATACCTATTAGATAAGTCCAGCTGCTCCTAGCCCCTCTAATCTCTGAGGACTGGCTAGAATGCAAGGGGATTCATCTCTTACCAAATTAATTCATTACCTTAAATGCAACACCCATTGTTACTGTAAATTTGATCTCAAAAGAACCCTCTAAGGCTTAATTTGAAGTTTTAGAAGGCAGGCATTCTTTATTGCAGCACTGGATGCATGGGGAATCATTCCACCTGATTTGTGGAAAAAGACTCTACAACTCGGATAGAGTTATAAAGCAGGTATGTTTTACTCCGGCGCCGGGGTGCAAGGGGATTTCTCCACAAAGCTTGCACACCCACAGCACATTTTACCAAAAACTTATAGAGTGTGGATATACATATTCATTGGATTACATAACACAAACATGCATATGCATGAGTAAGGCTGGGTTAGTTCTAGAGGCTGATGTCAACAGTTTATGTTATCTGTTACCTGCGCAATTGCCTCCTGTGGTCGTCTTCAGGGGTCTTTGGGAGGAAGGCTCGTAGTCTGTCTCACCTTGTTTTTTCCCCGGAGCATGCGCAGATTCTCTTAGCCAATTTCTTGAACAACAAAAATGTTTTTCAGCTGGTTTACTCATCCTGTCTTATTTAGGGGAACCAATGAAACTTCTACAATCCGTATATGGCTATCTTTACTCATTACCGAGGCCCAGCTTGTTAGAGCACACCTGTTCCTCAAGGACAAAAACATGGTATTTTGCTGAACACTGCAGTTCTTGGTAGATTTTCAGAGTAAACTGCTTTGTTTTGATGGACAGAGTAGTCCTTGGTAAAATTCCACAGAACAGTCTGGGCAAGCAGGATTCTTAGCAATATTAAAAAAATACTGTAAGTAATACTATAACTTGCTATAAGTAAGTAAATAAGTTGCTAAGCGGTTTTCTATAAGTAAATAAGTAAATAAGTCTTAAAACAAGTGATCATTTCTCTGTATCACACCTAATGTGCATGCCGAAAGACAAGGGTACACTTATTACATACAATAAAAGAAATAAATATGCATGTAATTTCTGAGAAGTACACACCTATTTCCAGAGAATATAATGCATATGTTAATACATTGCACAAGAGTACTAAAATTTGGGGAAGGGTCTCTGAGGGGTTTCCACAGGTGTCTGCTGACTTATCTGCCCTGTCTGGGACATACCCAGTTGCAAAATTATGTCCTTGGGTGCATTCTTGTCTGGGGCCCCTTACAGCAATTAGCATCAACTGCTTGCACGCATCACTTAGCAGGCATAAACTCCCCCCTTTTCTTGAGACTCTGGAGTCACAAATCCAAGGTCTCAATACTCAATACCCATACCTTATTTTCATACAGATTTGGCTACACCAGCTACAACACTGAATCATAATGCAAGCTAAGATACAGATGCAGACTACTACTATTATTACAAACAGATTTCTTAACCATACCCAATTTAGTAGCCATGAGGTAAGTTTGTGCCACAATTCTTCAAAGCTCCAGGATGTATCGTCTTTGGTGGTCTGATGCAAGACTCTTGTCTGTTCCCAAATTTCTGCCACCACATAGCCAATACCATCCTATTCCTTCTGTTCTGGGTACAGGCCACCCAATTGAGGGTTTTGGTTTGTTTTGTTTAAATCTGTGTAAGAGAGCTAGATCAAATTGGCCATCTACATATTTCGTATAACTGTTAGACACGTTTAGTCCTACATCTATAGTACTGTTGTTTTTACAGTATGGAGTTGCATCATTTAGATGGCATCGCTGTATGAAAGTATAGTTATAGGATACTTGCTGTTCTTCTATTTAGATTTCTTATTGAGTAGTCATCTTAGCACTGCCCCACTGAAAGTCTGCGCTCATTGTAATCTGTCCATAGCTCTGGCCTCGAGTAATGGTGATATTATCATATAAGGGGGTATCGTCAGGCATTGGAATCCCTATGTACTTTGGTGTTCCTAAAGAGTGTTCTGGTAAATGTGTACAGACCCAACAATCATTTCTGTGTATTATCTGAGTAATTTTTTGTGTTAAAATTAAATGGAGATTCTGATTCCATTTTGGGTCTGGCCAGACAACCCATGGCTATCGTAATTGTCACAGACCGAACATAAAACTGTCATGAACTCCTTAATTTCAATTTAAGAGGAGACTGCTGCCCCACTATCCATGGAGTGGGAGCTTTCTTGATTCTTGAATAATGAATCTAAGGGCCTTTACCCCAAACCTTGACTGCTGTATAGGTAGTTAACAAAACTTGAAACAGTCCATTCCAATTTTCTCTCAGAGGTACAGTGTTCCGTGATTTGATGTACACATCATCTACAGGATGATGTAAAGGATGTGCTGGTGTGTCAGGTTCCAAAGGTCTATTTGTCACAACGTATTTCTGGAGCTTCCGTAAGGTATTCCCTAAAGATGTCAAATAAGTTTTAAAATTTAGTTCTCCCATGATATGAGTGGCACATGGCACATGTAGAGCGTGGTGCAGTCATCAATATAATAGCTCATATGGACTCAAATTACCCTTTCCACGGGGACGGATTCTAACTCTTAATAATGCTAAAGGTAGAGCCTGTACCCA
This sequence comes from Strix uralensis, assembly GCF_047716275.1. Classification (NCBI taxonomy): domain Eukaryota; kingdom Metazoa; phylum Chordata; class Aves; order Strigiformes; family Strigidae; genus Strix; species Strix uralensis. The sequence goes on along the minus strand of NC_134012.1, from coordinate 61,676,642 downwards.
AGTCATAGGTGTTTCCTGATAAATTTTCCCAAGCTGCTGTTTGAGAGTATAATTCATTTGCTCCACTTTACCACTGGATTGTGGTCTATAAGTAATGTGATAATCCCAAATTATATACAAAGCTTTGCTCAACTGATACAATAACTGAAGGACATATTTAGACTGGTTGTTTATGCTAACAATTTGATGACCCAGATGGGACCTAGCTCTTGAGCCTCCACAGATCCTGGGGTCATGGAACTTCAGCTCACACCGAGAATTCTCGGAAAAGACCCCGATCCCTGTACCGAAGAGCGCTCGAGGAAAGGACCACTGGTTTGTGAGTATTAAAGCATTCTTTTGAAAATCTCGTAGTGTTGCCTGCCTGTCAGATGCAACGAAAGCTACACAAGGTTGGGCTAAAATCCTGGGTGAGGGGTTAGAGTCCCCATTTGGAAAAGGGTTAGAATCCCCATTTGAAATAACAGAGGGTTACAGTCCCTATTTGAAATAAATGCTGAATGTAACTGCGATAATTGTCATCCTAACTGTTTATTTATTGTAATAATGATTTGTTTGTGTTGTTGTGTGAAAGATCCGCTTGTGTGTGTAATCTCTTGTGTTTAATCGTGATTCCTTGTGTTTAAAATGAGTACTGGATCATCTATGAATGGGGGAATTTTAAAGAAATCACCTTTGGGTTGTGTTTTGACACATTGGAAACAGATTGCTGGATCCCTGGTGCACACTTAGGATAATCCAGATGGACCATAGCCTATTTTTCCAAACAACAGGACACAGTGAGCCAAGGATGGCCTGGATGTTTAAGAGCTGTCTCAGTGACTGTACTGATGATACACGAAGCCCAGAAGTTCACCATGGGACAAAAGATGACTGTATATGTTCCCTATATGGTACTTACAGTACTAAATCAAAAAGGTGGACATTGACTATTTCCATGTAGAATGCTGAAGTACCAAGCAGTACTTTTGGAACAAGATGATGTGACCCTGAAGAGCACCTCTATGGTAAATCCTGCAATGTTTCTTTCAGCACAGCAGACTGAAGGGAACCTGGAACATGATTGTCTGCAAACCACTGAAGAAGTTTATTCAGGTAGGCCTGATTTAAAGGACACTCCTTTGTATACAGATGGCAGTAGCTTCATCAAAGAAGGGAAATGACTGTCAGAATATGCTGTGACAACTATAAAATCAAGAGTTGAAGCTCAGACTTACCATCCAACACTTCTTCTCAGAAGGCTGAACTGATTGCCCTGACTCGAACCTTGCAATTGAGTAAAGAAAAGCGTGTAAATATATGAACTGATTCAAAATATGCATTCAGAATAGTGCATGCACATGGAGCTATACAGAAGGAACAAGGACTCTTGTCAGCACAAGGAACTGAAATCAAACGTAAAGAAGAAATTCTGAAAATTTTAGAAAGTGTAAATGTACCTGTTGCGGTGGCCCTTATGCACTGTGAAGCTCATCAGTCAGGACAAACCACTGTTGTTTTGGCAAGGGAATAAGTTAGCCGATTTGGCTGCAAAAACAGCAGAAAAAGGCATCGAACCCAAAGTGCTGACTATAATACTAGAAAAGGAACTATTATTGCCGGAGAAACCAGTGTATGATAAAAATGATTTAAATCAAATAACAGTATTAAAAGCAGAGAAACGGGAAGATGGATGGGCAGTCACCCCTTCTGGTCAAGTAGTGGTACCATATTCCCTTATGAGTAATGTAGTAAAAAGAGAACTTGATGCTGTACATTGGGGAACAGAGAATTTGGTAACACATCTTCAAAAGCAATTATCAGTTGAAATATGACAGAAATGGTTAAGTCAATCACTGAGAGTTGTGAAATATGTTGCAGGACTAATTCAAAGACAAAACAAAATTCAATTTGGAAAGATGGCAGAAGGATAGGCACCAGGAGAATATTGGCAAATAATAGATTTTACTGAACTACCTAGGCATGGAAGGTTGAAGTATGTGTTAGTTTTAGTGGATACCTATACTGGATGGTCTGAGGCTTTTCCCTGTTGCAGCAGTACTGCCAGAGAAATAGTAAAAGTGTTACTAAAATAAATAATTCCAAAGCTTGGTGTACCAATCGGAATGTCATCGGATAGAGGCCCACATTTTATAGCCAAAATAGTTGTGGAATTAAGCAGGCTATTAAACATTAAGTGGGACCTACACACACCTCCTGGCCAGTATCTAAAGGAAAGGGATGGTTTTGGTTATGTGGAATGTGTGCCAGGAAGAGCCTTCCTTCCAACTGATGAGATGATTAGGTAGTGTAGTCCCGAACATAACAATTGTTAATAAAATACACCATCATGGAGGATGGGTTCAGACTTATGTTCAGGAGGTAAAAAGAAACCCAAATCCATTAATAGACATTTCATAGTTTTGTGAGATGGCTCTTCCCACAGTTAGGGGTCAGTGAATTAAAAAAAGCCATTGTCAATGTGTCTTCAATAATAGAAACAATCGCAGATGAGACCTCGGATGCAATTAAGGCCCTCCAAGAAATCACTTCCTTGTGCAAGATAGTATTACAGAATAGAATGGCTTTAGATATGCTGCTAGCTTCACAAGGAGGAGTTTGTACCCTAATAAATACCAGTTGTGTTTATGTAATCAAAGTCAAAGAGTTGCTACAGATTTACAAAAAATTTGGGAACAAACAAAGGTCTTGTATGAAGTAAATAAGGATGATACTTCTCTGGGCTTTGAAGAAGTTTGGGACAAAATAATTGCATGGTTGCCTAGTTGGTCTTGATTAACGAAGCTCTTTTTGTTATTAATCTTTATCATAGCTGTTTGTGTGATCACTTGCATAATGGTACAATGTTGTAATTACTGTTCTAACCTTTGCTGGAAATGCAATAAGTTTGTGTAATAGTGAGGGTTGAAGCTTATTAGCTACAAACCCTCAAAAGAAAAGGAGGGATTGATACAATAACTGAAGGACATACAGTTCTTCTCTTGCTGAAACTGCATTCCTTTCCCACTGAAATTGCACAGCTAGGCCAAATGCTTTTAGATAAAGCAGCTTGTTCTGAGATGCTATCCTTGAATAGAATAAGATAAAGGGGTAATATTAGTGTAAACTGGTTCTGTAGGTAACAAGGTAGGTAAACTTAGTAAGAAGTAGGACTGAGCATGCGCAGAAGCCGAGTTCAACTAATGGACACAGTGAGGAACCACCAAAGACCACTGAAGAATATGAGGACACATGCGTCAAAGACATTTGCATATGTTAATGAATTCCAAGAAATTGTATGAATGTTAATAATTTCTCAGAAAACTAATGAATATGTATACATTAACCATATATATTTAGTGCTTTTAGATACCCCAGCATGCTATTAGGTGGAGTTATCCCCTGTGCATCTGGCACTGCAATAAAGAATACTTACTTTTTGAAACTCTAAATTGAGTCTTAGAGAGTTATTTTAGACTGGTTGTTTATGGGTAACAACTGTTTCACAATTTCAGCAATAAAATGAGGCCCATTACCTGATGACATCCCCAAAGGTGTACCAAGTCACAGGATAATTTCTTTTAACATATCTTTAATTACCTCTTTCACTTTGTTGGTGTGACAGGGGAAAGCCTTGGACCACCCAGTAAAGGTATCACCTAAAACGAAAATATATCTATAACCGCCCCCCCCCCCCCCCCCCCTTCTGGCTAATTTAGTAAAATCTATTTACCTTTGGTAACCCCTATCTACTTACCTTTGGTAACCCGAAATACTAGTTTATTGCTAGTGTTCGGGTTATTTTAAGACGAATTTCACACTTCTCTGTAATGGACTGAACAATTTCTGTCATAGCTCTGCTCATAATAATTTTCTGAAGGTGTTTCATCAAATTCTCTGTTCCCCAATGTACCTTATTATGTTCTTTTCTAGCAATTTCCCTCATCAATGAGGGTGGAATAATTACCTGTCTGGTGGGCATAACAGCCTACCCATTCACCCATTCACCTGCTCCTTGGCCTGTAATTTAGTTATCAATTTTCCATCCTTTTTATCATACTTGGGTGGTGTGTCTGGTAAATTATTTCTTTTCCAGGTACCAAAGCTAGGATGTCTTTTTCTGCAGCCTCCTTTGCAGCTTCATCTGCCAACTGATTACCCAATTCTGGTGTGGTTTTACCTGTGTGGTGGGCTTTATAATGCATTTTTGAATGCTTTCCAGTAGTTTTTGAGCATGTTTAATCACAGTTCCTTGTGCTGATAACAACCCTTTCTTTCCAAATAGCCCTGTGGGCATGGACTACCCCTAAGGCATACTTGAAATCTGTACATAAGTTGGGTCCTTTTCCTTCACTCAGGTCTAGTGCTCTCTTGAGGGCCATTAATTCAACTTTCTGGGCAGACTCCTTCGAAGACAAAGCTTGTGATTCTATTACCTTGTCAACAGTGGTTATGGCATACCCAGACATTCGCTTTCCATCTTGAACAAAGCTGCTTCCATTGGTGTACAGCTCCCAATCCAGGTTCTCTAATGGGATGTCCTTGAGGTCTGGTTGACTGGAGTAGACTTCTTCGCTGGTCTGCAAATGGTCGTGCTCTGGCACTCCTTCTACTTAGTCAGTCAAGAGAAACACAGCTGGGTTAACGATTGAGGTGGTTTTAAGATGAACATCCTCCTGTTCTAGCAACACCACTTGGTATTTTAACACGCGGCTGGGAGCCAGCCAGTGCCCTGCTTTTTGTTCTAACAAAGTAACTACCATGTGTGGAACACATACAGTAATCTTTTGTCCCAGAGTAAATCTGTGGGCTTCCTGGATTAGCACACTGTCGCTGCTACCACTTTAATTTCTTAAATGTAGGTCTGGCATTATCAGTTCAATCAAGTGTAGGAGTCTGGGCTGCGCTGAGGGAAAGTTAGTGCAGGCAGAAGAATGCAAGGACGAAGACAAGGCCAGCAAAATAAGGCTGGCAAAAACACACAAGATAGCAGATAAGTGAGAAACACCTGTGGTCAGCAAAAGCACACAAGTCTGAGCAAAACGGTATGAGACAGGGGAGTTTTTGGCAAGTTTTGGGCTTTACGTGCTAATTGCAATTAACCAATGCAAATGCTTGTAGAGGCACATGAACAGCGCGTGTGGATGACCTGTAGCCTATTAGAAGATAGATGGGTGCGTGTACGGAACTTAGTAGGATATAAATGTAACTAGGACTGGGAAAAAAAAAGGTGGACGATCTGATCATCACATTGGTGTTGTGTCGTTCCTGTTCCCACACGAAGAAATAAGGACCCTGGCTAATGGTAACCCCGACAATCAAGATACTCATTGTGGGAATCTTTTAACATCTCATACAGAAATTTCACTAGTAATCCATAGTTAATGATCCATAGGCAGCACCAGCCCACCATTCCCAAGAATGCCTGTAATTCTTTAGAAGTTTTGGGCTCAGGGAGGCGGCAGATGGCCTCTTTGTGCTGGATCCTAGCTGTCTCTGGCGTTTCAGGATTTCAAATCCCAAATATGTAACCAATTCTTGGGCAGTTTGGGTCTTGTCCTTTGATACCTGGTATCCGCTGATGCCCAGGAAAATTGAAAGGCTTCTGATCAGGGCAAGATATTGTTCCTCAGTCTCTGCTGCAATCAAAATGTCATCCACATACTGTAATACAGCTCTTTGGTGATTTTCTTTTTTCCAAATTTCTAACTCTTTTGTCAATTGATTTCGAAAGATTGTTGGGCTATTCTTAAAGCCATGAGGTAAAACCGTCCAGATATATTGTGTTTTTCTCCCTGTTTCTGGATTTTCCACTCGAAAACAAAGAACTCCTGACTTCTATCAAGGGGAATGCAGAAAAAGGCATCTTTCATGTCTAAGAGTGTGAACCAACCGTGTTCTTCAGTGAGGGTTCATAACAATGTATGGATTTGCCACTATAGGATGAATATCCTGGGTTATCTGATTTATTGCCCTCAGGTCCTGGTACAGAACATGTTCCCCTGTATCAACTAGGAATTTAACTGTCTCATTCCCAAGCTTAACTAAAACCAGGGTTTTGGGCTGAGGAGTTTTAATTCCTCAACCCCTGGTCCCCATCAATCCGAGTCTTCTGTACCAATCATAAACAAGTCTGCCTCCAGAACGGGTGCAGACAGGGGTATCCAGTTAACTGACTGTCTCTTTGGGCATTCATTTTTCCAGTGTTACTTTCCCTTGCAGATCACACACTGATCCCTTCCCAGAGGGATTCTGTTTCTCAGATTTTCTCCTGTTCTTCATCCTCTTGGGAAACCTCTTCCCCAGAGGAGGTTTGTGCTTAAGCAAATGCGATTGCTAGAATTGTTGCATTTTCTGTTAATGGAGATGTTGACATTCCAGACATGCCTTTTACTTTTGTGACTTTCTTCTTATAGCTGGTGCTGACTGACTTATGAACAAAGTAGTCAGCTGTTGATACTGTTTATTCATCAATCTGCCTGCCCCTGTGTTTAGATTGCAGCCTGGCTCTTGTGCTGGCATAAAACAGTCTGGACCATCCCTTGTATTTAGTCTCTCTTCCTCCTCCTGAGCTTTTTCCAGCACCACTCTCTTTTCCCCAGGCGGGACCAGCAGACTTCTTCCAATTCATTAAATCTGATACTGAAAATGGCACCTTTATTCAACTGATCTCTCCGTGCTTGCCTGAGAGGGGCTTGTATGTTCTGAGCATTTCCCCACCTAGTCCTACCCACCACTGGCCTGAAACCTTCCTGCTCGTTGCAACTGTCTACGTCACTATTCTTTTGTTCCCTTTGCCTTCCATTCACCCCCTTTTCACTTCTCCAATATATCACTTTCACTTACAATCAAACCACATTCCTTATGTACATCATCATTATCCCGTAATGCAAAGAACAAATTCACACATGGCATCTCATTCCATTTTCCTTCACATCTACAAAACAGTATCAGTTGCAACACCGTATTATAGTTTATACTTCCATTCTTAGGCCATTTCTCCTGATAATCTAAAGTATATAAGGGCTATCAGTGATTACAATATTCAATCAGTTTCTTTCAGGTCAATGATTCTCCCCCCAGATCTTTCCAGTGTTTCAATAAGCAGCCTAAAGGACCAGCCCTTAGAATTCCTCCATTCTGTGATTGGGTAGAACCCATCACAAAAATAACACACAAAACAAAATAGTACAATAACACACAGAACAAGCCTGCTGTATGCTGGTGAAGTGTTCCCACTGTGCTTCTTAAAAGAGAAAATTAATTAAATGCTTAAAAAATTCAAAGGTAAGACAAATAGAATTTAGAATGCTCTGTTCAGGAGCTGCAGGCCCTCTTATGGCACAGGTGCAGAGTCAGTGTATGTTAATGATTTTTTTTTGAGTGTAATTTCACTGTAAGAAGTGAATTAGGTCCCGTTGTTTCTGGTCTAATCACATGAGTTCCCAATGTCATCAACTGTATGGACCACTAAGTCTGCCTTGATTCCACCTTATCTAGTAAGAGGAAGAAGACTGAAGAAACCCAGAGAAAAGATGTAGTATAAAAATATCGTGTCTAAATTACAATCTTTCAAGGTTTTCCTAAAGTGTTAGCTGATCCTTCATATTCTGCTTGGAATCCAAATTGTCTTACAGGTTTTCAGTAGAAGACAGATTAATAACAATAAGAGTTTAAGGGGGTCCTAATGGTTGTGTCATTTAGAGAAGAAAAAAAAGAGATGTTAAGTGTCTTACAGATGATCAGTTTTTCCGTAAAACTTACCCACTGAAATATAGGACTTTGTCAACTCTGGCCTTTGATCATCTATGTATTAAATTAAAGCACAACTCTTTTCAAATCAATATAATGAATTGATTTGTACACATTTCAAGCAGGGCTGCTTTCTTTGAAGTTTTGGTATTGAATTTGCACTGCAGTTAAAACATCTTTTCTGTATAGTTAAATCTACGCTTGTTGACTTCTTCACTGAGTTAAAAAACAGAAATGTAAGTTAAAGCAAAAATATACAAATTTATTACTTTTTAAAAAAGGGATACTGAGATACTGTTGTACAAAGTATAGCAAGTGAGAAGGCAGGGTATGCTGTGTTTTAATCTATTTCAGTTGTTTTAACTAAACATCTGAAAAAATTGATGTTGTATTTAAGTAATTTCAAGGTTTTCACAGAAATACTAAGTTGCTTTCAATCAGCACCTCTTGGTTTTTACCCATTTCTTTATGACCAGGCAAAGAATGTGTCTATACTGCCTTCTAGGTATTCCCGAGCTTTTAAAATAGCCCTTGCTATATTAATTGCAGCACCGAAACCCAGCAGGGAGCTAGATTAAACTACCTGGCTATGAGCATGGCTCCAGTTAGACCTCTAGGACCTGAAGTAGCTCATGTAGTGTAACCTAATGATAGAGCACGTGTGGTAGTACAGAGCACGTGTGGTAGTACTGTGCTATAGGTATGTTGCAATATGTATTGATGTTTGGGATACATGAAAGATTTGAATATCAGTACCTGTTTGTGTCAAAGGAATCACAGCAACAAATAGTGTATATAAACCAGTGGAAAAAATTAACATTTAATCATGCAGTTTTGTCTGAGTGTGGACAAGTTAGGGCAGATGTTACAAACAGGAATAGTTTTTCACCATTGCAAATTAGTAGCATGGTCTGAGAATCTCAGTCAATAGAGGGTGCTCATGAGACTTGAGCTAGTATAAACCAGTGGATCAGTCTGATTTCTGAAGAGCTTAAACCAAACAAAAATATCCCAGATAAAAGGATTTAATGTGTAAACAAATACATTTTTTTGACATTGTATGTGCTGGTTGAATTTTATAACAAAATACGTGCTTTGCAATACAGAAGCTAGGGAGTGTGTATTTATCTGGTTTTGTGTGTGTAAGGTAGTGACACCAAGAACACTTGTATATGCACAATACAGACAAGTTGTTGCTTTTCTCATCCTACAAAGCTGAAAGACAACAAAGCTATGTGTGTGTGTTTTTATCTCTATACATACACATATGTATGATATGCGTTTGCTCCGGGTACCTATATTAGTTCTAAATTTGTCATCTGTAGTTTAAAGTCACTATCTTAAACATGTACAGAATCTGTATATTACCTGATCTTGAGTGTGATTTACTCTTTCTTTGCAAATACTAAATTGTGTTTTGTTTTTGAAATGTCAGTTCAGATGGTTTGTTTAACTGAAATCTGACACAAAAGAGTACTTGCCAGGGGAAGCTTTTCATTCTCATTACCGTGGAGAACCACTTGCAAAAGATAGAGAGGAAAACTATTAGGATAAAAAGAAGCTAATGTACCCTGTGAATATTCAGATAATCTCCAGTTATGCTTAAAAGGCATGAAGAAATTGAAGTTAGGTATTTGCATTGATTACAAGAAGACTGTGGAAGAAGTTGCAAAGGAGGTGAAGTGTTTGGTAAAAAAAAAAAAAAGGCATAAGCGATAATTACTAAATGTTTACAAACAATTATTTATTTTACAGCAAAGAACTCACTTCAGATAGTTGACAGACATTGGAACTAGAAAGCTAGGTGTGAAAGTATAAGAATTTTGCTCATGAGCCTGAGAGCTTATATGCTAAATTTTCTTCATGTGTACAAGTTTAGAGATGTTGTAACCCACATAAGAGGGGAGAGATTGTAGCTTATTTTCAGGCCTATAATATGTACAAGTAAAACTCATATTTTCGGGTACATAAAGTCATTTTGCTGTGATACCGAAACAGTAGCTTTAACAGTATTTATACATGTAGTATTTGCTAAAATGTTTTCTCAACCGTATGCTACAAAGCCGATTATTTCTATCCTTGTTACCAAAATGTTCCTTATTTTTGTTTAACACTATTTGGTGTAGCATGCCTGTTTAACAGTGACCTATCTGTAAATTAGTATGGACTTGTAGGGAAAAATGTTACTTATAGAAGCCTAGAATCAGGCCCCTTTCTGTAAGTTCTATATAAATGATTGAATTGGTGTACATTAGTTTTAATGGTAATCCATTTTAACTATTATAAAGACAGTGTTGTAATCAGTTTTTATGGAACAAAATGAAGAATGGAGCTAAATCTGTTTTTTGGAAACAGTTCAAAAGCTGCACACTGCTGAATGAAATACATTTATGGAAACAATTGCATGCAATTCTTGGTACACAATGTCTGAAAAACTGGTAATAGCATAAAAAAGATACCCTTGTTTTGTCAAAGTCAGCAACATCTTTTTTTAGTGGGGAGGTGCCAAGTATACAGCTGTGTCAACTCATTTTGAATACATACACCTCTAAAACTAGGCCTTTATGGCCTGTTAGTATAAATTAACAGCATAACATGACTATTTACAATCTTTAGTAGAAGTTAATGGAATATAATCTTCTCTTTGTTTTGATGTGATGGTTTATAAAAATTACAAAAATTCTACCATCTCAGAATGCATCTGTCTGACATAGGCACGCTGCAGACCAGCTGCAGACTTTTCTGTGTATATCTAATGTAGGTATCCCTTAGCCCTCTGTAAGACATCTACCAATCCCTCTGGCTTAGGGTAAGGATGTATTTGCGCTGAATATCTTTATCAAATTGAAGCAGTAATTTGAATTGTGCTTTCATTGCTTCTATCTCATTCTGAATCTTGAATTTGCTTACAACTAATTTTGTTAATACCTTAATTAAAAATTCATATAAATGTGTTCAGCTGTTGTGTGGCACGAAGTAAGAGAGAGCTGAAATACCTGAGAAAATAGGTAAAAATGCATTTAATATAAGGTCTTGCACTGATAGTAAAGTCAAGAAAGGGTTTGAATACTTAAAAATATGGTGTTTTGCCACTAGATGGTGCACAATGCACAGGAATGGCAAAAAGGGGAACAAAATCCTTTACTACTTGCGTGCTCCTCAAGAGCCCAGAAAAACATGTTTGAGGAACCTTATATGTTTAACATTTCAAGGAGCATTCAGAGGTTCCCAGAGCATTTCTCTGTCTGAATCTGCAGCTGGCTGTACTTAGGATGGATTTAATAACAGCTTTCTTCACCCAAATCCTCTGAAAAACAAAGCATCACTGTTTATTCCTGCAAACCTAAAATATGCTTAAAACTTTTTAAGAGTACTGGAAGCAAAGAAGAATTTAATTTTCTATGATAGTTTTAGGTATTATTGCCTTTTGTGCTCTGAACTTTATAGGCACTTTGCACAAACTGAATGATTAAGAGTTTACCTATAAAGCTTCCATAAGAATCTCACTTTTACTAGATATTGGAGTGCAGGTGTTGCATATCTTCAGGGACCATTTGGCAGAAGGACAAATGGAAGCGTAATAGCAGGTGATACATAGGATGCATACTCTACCTTTTTAAAATTACTGAGTAATTTGAATTACTGAGTGTGGTTATTCTGATCTATTTGGTTTGATCCTCGTTCCTGCTTTCTGTCCAAGTACATGTTACGTGGTGTTGTCCTCTAAATGGTGTTGCTTTTCTGAATTTAGTTTTGGGTTCCAGAAACACATGAAGTAAGAAGTTGGGAGTGAAGTTGTCTAAAATATTAACAGATTTTTTGGGTCTTTGCACTGGTTGATGTGAGAAATGCCAGGCACATTTAATACTTAATTTTCAACTAATTAAAGGGTCTCTGGTGGAAGCAAGACATATGCACAGAACCAGTTGGAGGATATGCGAAATGTATGGCTACATGGAGTGCTCATTTTCTCAGGGTATTCTTTAGAGGCCAATATCCTTGGTCTGGGGACATCAGCTGTAAAGGATCTCATATATCAGAACACTAGCGTGAGGGCTGGTAGCAACAACCAGCCAGGGACTGAGATAATCTCTGTGTATTCTCTTCTGTAACGTTGTCAGAAAGGATAATTGTGAGGGTCCTGTGGCCACAGGGGTTTAGCACACATAAATTGTGTTTTATCTTCCTCTTTGCTGGCTTAGTCCAAGCTCGGGTCCCCCTTTTCCCTATGTCTTGGCACCTCTGTTTTCCTGGAGCCAGCTATCAGGCCTGCCTTCTGGCAGTGCCTTTTGTAAAAAGAAGGAAGCACAGTTAAAAACCCACAAAAGAATACTCTGACTAAACTGTATTATATAGTTTGATTATTTCAGTGAAGGCAAAGGTTATTCCTTTCCCTCCCACTCCATCCTCCATGTAGTTAAATTCCAGACCATCTGGTACTATGAATATTTCTACTGTTAAATTTCACAGAGATCTCTGAGCAGCAGAGTTAAGCGGACACGGCGTTCATCCATATCCTTACCACTCTTCAAAAAGGCTTGCCATACCTAGCACATCTTTATGAAGTGTGTAAATTCTGAGCTAAAACACCTCTTCCAGGGCAAAAAGAGCAATTCATTTCATAAAGCACTGTTTCTGCAACCATTCTTTGGAGACTGCCAACTCTTGTTAACCAGTGTCACATGTAGTGGGTTTCTCGACATGGAATAGATCACTGAGCACACCACATTTGTTTTATACAAAACTTTAGGACATAATTGCTTATGGCATTCATCACTATCATCTTGTGATGCATTTTGATTTGTCCTACAGAGTTGAAAGGCTCTTTGTGCCCTTACCAATAATCTTGAATTATTCAGGCCACTTGTTTTAGGTTGCTTGAAATACTTTGTAAGCAGTTGCAGGTACAAACTATGGCACTCAAAAAAAAAAAATCAAAACAATAGTAATTTCATTAAAGACTGTTAACGATATGCACCATATCATCATGAGAAGAAAGCAAACATTGGGAAGGAGTAGAGACAGGGAATATGAAAGGAAGAGGCATGTTTTCAGCATGTTAGAAAAATGACTGAAGAAGATTCAAGAAAATTCTTCACTGCTATGCTTCCCTTCCAGTTTGGTGGGTGGAGAGAAAAAGGATTTCTTGGTCCCTTCTAAAAAGAGGCAAAGGTTATCCTTTTGTGGATTTTCTGTATTTTTTTAATGTTGACATTGTCATTAAAGTGTTTTAGGAGACACAAAGTAACAGCAAACCAGAAAATAGCTGCCCAAAAAAATAATTTAGAAAAGAAGACAGAGGGAAGCATATACAGTATTAGCCTTTTTACATATATATTGTACTATTTTTTTTTCCATTTTTCTTCTGCTCACACCTGCTTCACACTGTTTGTCTTTTGCTTAGTTCTGCCATGATGTTTCATGATCACCCTGTACACTGTTTTTCAGGATCTTAGTAAGTGGCTTACACACTGACATTGCTTTAGAAAACTGGCCCAGGAGCTGAGTCAGACCAGACCTGTGAACTAGAAAGATCGTTCTGATCTTTGTGTTGTGTGGCTGTTGGAGCTGAAAGGGTACAAAGGAGAGTTCTTCTTTCAGGGAATGAACTGCACTGATTATGGAACTGATTAAGCTTTAGTAACCTCTTGACTGTCTTTTTAAGTGAGCTATGATCTGGCATTCCTAAATAGTATGAGGTATAAACAACATACAATTCTCAAAATCTGAAAAGTAACTAAAATATCTGAATTAAACTTAGTAGACCATGAATATATTTTATTTTTCATGCAATTTCTCCATGTGCTTCCAAATTAGAGAGTTGAGAAAAGGAAGGGACTGAAGACAGGATGAAAGGAGGGGTCTGTGTGGCTTCGTAGTGTGCAGTCCATCACCACCAATCAGGGGCTGGTTTATATTAGAGTGATTCAAAATGTAGCATGAGCAAAGGCATCAAACTTTTTCCTGTGCTTTGCCTCTCAGAAAGCATACTATGCCCTTCAGAAAGCATAATACATAGTTTAGCATAAAGGATTCAGCTTGTCCTAAATTAAGAACTTGTGCTTTTTTTCCTCTTTGTAAGAAAAAAATCAGATGTTTCATTCGTGCCAAATCTAGGCATGGAACAAAACTGAAGGTAGTTTTAAGCTAGACCTGAGGCCTGCAGGATAACTTGTCATTTAAAAAGGCTAGTGGCTGCTTTGTGATTACAGTGGTGCTGCAAAGTATCTGCAGGATCACTGAGAATGATAACCTGTGCTTCTAGATTTATAAGAAACCTCATATTTTTGATACATTGGGAATAGTTTTGCAGACAATTCTTTCCCTAGTGCCTTAATGCGTTTTTACAGAAACAGGGTGACTTGTTGACTGTATTTCTTGAGATATGTTGGGGTTTTTACCTAGTGCAAATCAGGATGGTTCAAGAATGTATTCTATTGCTCTCCTGTATTTTGTGTAATTGATTCTGTAATTAGCCATGCCAAATGTATGCTTAGTGAACATGTCCTTTTTAAGTGCTTGCCAGAAGCATGTGACTTATCGTGTCTTTTATAAACCTACAGATATTGCCATATACTAGCAATTTAAACTAACATTTGTAAGTTGATGGTGTAACAGTTAAATTACAAGTGTGATAATTACACTAAGGTGTCCAGGAATATAAATGTAACAAACACTACAGCTAAGTCATTTTGCTAACATAAAAAGGACATTTGCCCAAACATGCATAATCTATATTAATTCCAAATTTTTACTTTTTTAAGTCTATGCCTTCTGTAGAGAACCACATGTGTTTCTTGATCCCTTCTACATAAATATATGTGTTCTCTGAAGTAATTTTTTGTAAGATCCTGAAAAATCTACAACTGGGTAATAGAGACTGCTGAGCATGTGGTAGAAAAAGACCTGAAATATTATTCTACTGAGACGTTTCAGTCAGCTATTGCATTTCACATCAGAGGAAAAGGCATTTTGCTGGTGGCTGAAGTAATACATGTATAACCTTTGCCAAATTATGGGAATTTTGTTAGAATTAATTAGCTGACAAATTTTAACTTTTTGAGATCCTTAGGTAAGATGCCATAGAAGTGAAATAATTACTTTGTGCTTGTAAGAAATTTTGATCATAGTAAATGAATAGAAGATTATGGTGGAGCATTATATAGCAATTCTATAAAATCACTATTAACATAGAGGAATTAAAAAATATTTTTACTTTAATATAATTAATAATTTAAGATTGTGGCAATTGCCATCAAGATGGAGTATTGTAGGTCCTTGAGATGACTACACAGTTTAAAGGTTTACATAGGAAAAAAAATCCTTTTTTGCTGAACACACGTATTTTATTTGAAAATGTAAATATTGCAAAATTTATTAAAACTGGATCAATTTCCATGATTGCTAATATTGTTTTCATTAAGAATTCTTATAGTCAGAGTATCTAAACTGCATTATGATTAATGAGAAGAGGCAGATGAATATTTTTGACTTGTAGCTCCCTTCACTAAACCTGCTTTTGCATTAAAATACCTATTGCTACCTTGTTACAGGACAATGTAATGTAATACTGTTATAAACTAGTGAAATGAGCTCTGTTTTAGAAGTGGAACCTGCAGTAGAGCCAGTCTTTCCTCATGTCTATGTGGTCATGTTTTTTAGATGGAGCCTGCCTTTGTCAGGCACAGAGTCTTCATAGCCTCACTGAAAATAGTAGTTACAGTCCTCTTTCTAATGGGAGATTGGAGTTAGATGTGTGAGAACAGGCTTTATTTTTCAGACTTGCCTCCAGAAAGGTGCTCATAACCATTCATCATTTCTCTTTCCAGAAGAAAAAACTCTGAAGTTGCCATGCTGTGACTGTGAGGATCACTCTTTAGACCTCATCTCCTAATTCTCTGACACAGAGATTGACTGTAACACATTCCCAGTACAGCTCTACAAATGTCTCTGGTTTTCAACTGTTTCTGAAGAGAAAGGTGCCAGGTTATTGCACTATAGCCAGGCCTGTATCTCTTAGAGAGAAATCCAAACTCAAAGAAGGTTGACTGAGGGTATGTTTCCAAGGCATCATGCTGACAGTATGGTTGCTGTCCATCAATTAACCTTTCTAGTCTGAAAGCATACCCATTGTATAACTGTGTATATATGCATATCTGCCCTGTGGCTTTAGAACTTGCCTTTCCTACAGCTTTTTTACATGGTCAAATGCTTGGATTCTTGTGCATCAGCGTTCAGGTAGGTTGAAAAGTCTTGGCAAGCAGGAAGTGGAATAGAACTCAAAAAGAGAATAAGTCAAACTGTCTCGTGAAAAGAGCTTTAAAACACACTTTGGAGTTTTCTACTCTTTGGACCTAAATGTGCTGTATTGTTCTCAGGCATAAATGGGTATAACCTGTGAGTACAAAGAGATGTGAGCAAGTTTGTTGACTCATTGCAGTAGTGAGACAAATAATAATTTTAGGTAAATTGTAATGAAAATTAAATGTCTTCCCCCCCCCCCCCCCCCGCCCCCCCAGCAAATTCATGGTCTGATTAGTCAAAAGAGATAAATAATTCTTTATATTTGCATTCCTTTTTACCTACTGATATGGATTTTTCCATTGCTTCATACATATAAAGAAAGGAAACTGACTGATAATGAACTCACTGAGCATCTCTAGCCATGAAAAGAACATTTTAAAACTGGAATGTAAAGGTGGGTTCTGCACATGGATCAGTCTGAATTTCCTGTCAGAGTAACAGGACTGAGGTGGTCCAAACACACCTGGTTTCTTCTTAGTTCTGATGGCCTTGTGGGAGGCTTATGGTCTTTGAACAGAATAGGACATTTCTTTTTGTCCTTAGATTATCAGTTTTCTCTGTGCATGTTTCTGGCTATAGAGGCCTTTTTCATATCCAGGAGAAGGAATTGAAGAGGTGTGTTTGCTTCTATATGCACGCTCATTCCATCTTGTAGGGTGGGTGATGTGGCAGTATCCCATGGGAGGAAAGGCAGGTTTCAGAACCTCTATACAAGAATGTTTTTTATACATTCTAGAATGAGTTTGACCTGATACTGCATGTTTAATTATTTAATATACTGAGTATTTTATGCCTATAATCTTTGTCTATTCCCTTTCCGAAGAGGGGTATGGAAGAAAGACTGGGAAATGAAAAGTAAATTACGTGCCTCATACTCACAGGAAGGGTAGCCTGGGAGGAATACAGAGAAACTGTCCAGGTAGCCAGGGATCAGGTTAGGAAGGTTGAAGGCCAAAGCCAGGGATGTGAAGGGCAACTGTAAGAGAAGGTTGGGTTCAAGACCATCTAAGGAACCTGAAGGTGTGCAAGTGCATGGGACCTGATGAGATGCGTGCATGAGTCCTGAGGGAACTGGTGGATGAAGTAGTTAAGCCACTATCCATCACATTTGAGAAGTCATGGCAGTCCAGTGAAGTTCCTGCTGACTGGAAAGGGAGAAACATAACCCCCATTTTTATAAAGGGAAAAAAGGAAGATGCAGGGAACTGCAGTCCAGTCAGTCTCGTCTCTGTGCCTGGGAGGATCATGGAGCAGATCCTCCTGGAAACTATGCTAGGGCACATGGAAAGTAAGGAGGTGATTGGTGACAGCCAGCATGGCTTCACTAAGGGAAAATTATACTTGATGAATTTGGTGGCCTTCTACCTTGGGATTATAGTGATGGTGAATAAGGGAAGAGCAACTGACATAATCTACTTGGACTTGTGCAAAGCATTCAACACTGTCCTGCGTGACATCCCTGTCTCTAAAATGGAGAGACATGGATTTGGTGCATGGACCACTTAGTGGATAAGGAATTGACTGGATGGTCACACTCAAAATGTGGTGGTCAATGTTTTGATGTCCAATTGGAGAGCAGCAACAAGTGGTGTTCCTCAAGGGTCTGTTTTGGGACTAGTGCTTTTTAATGTCTTTGTTGGGGACATGGACAGTGGGATTGAGTGTACCCTCAGCAAGTTTGCTGATGACACCAAGCTGTGTGGTGCGGTCGACATGCTGGAGGGAAGGGATGCCATCCAGAGGTACCTTGACAGGCTTGAGGTGCGGGCCTGTGCAAACCTCATGAAGTTCAACAAGGCCAAGTGCAAGGTCCTGCACATGTGTCAAGGCAATCCCATGCACAAATACAGGCTGGGCGATGAGGGGATTGAGAGCAGCCCTGTGGAGAAGGACTTGTGGGTATTAGTGGATGGAAAACTGACTGAGCCAGCAATGTGTGCTCTCAGCCCAGAAAGCCAACTGTATCCTGGGCCACATCAAGAGGAGTGTGGCCAGCACATCCAGGGAGGTGATTGTACCCCTCTACTCCACTCTCCTGAGACCCCACCTGGAGTACTGTGTCCAGCTCTGGGACCCCCAACGTAAGAAGGACATAGAGCTGCTCAGGTGAGTTCAGAGGAGGGCCATGAAGATGATCAGGGGGCTGGAGCACCTCCCTTATAAGGACAGGCTGCAAGTTAGTTGGGGTTGTTCAGTCTAGAGAAGAGAAGGCTCTGGGGACACCTTATAGCAGGCTTCCAGTACTTAAAGGAGCCTACAAGAAAGGTTGTGAGGGACTCTTTGTCAGGGAGTGTAGGGATAGCATGGGGCGTAATGCCTTTAAACTGAAAGAGGGTAGATTTAGAGGAAGGAATTCTCTACTATGAGGGTGGTGAGACACCGGAACAGGTTGCCCAGAAAAGTTGTGGATGCCCCCTCCCTGGAATTGTTCAAGGCCAGGTTGGATGGGGCTTTGAGCCACCTGATCTAGTGGGAGGTGTCCCTACCTGTGCCAAGGGGTTTGGAACTAGATGATGTTTAAGGTCCCTTCCAACCCAAACCATTTTATGATTCTCCGTTTCTATGAAATCTGGTCCACTTGTATTTGAATAGTCCTGGATATTTCTTGCATTGATGGAATGTAGGAAACAGGACTGAAAAGAACTTTTTGGGTCAAGTACAGACCTCTGCTATCACATCTGAGCACATGATTCATATAATCCTGTTCATCAACTTATCAAACTGTATTTTAAAAATAGACTTACTTATTCTCCTGCATCTTTTGGATGACTGTTCTGGAATGCTGTTCCAAGTTTCACTCTTCTGAAGGTCAGAGACTATAAATTGGAGAGTTGGAGAGTCTGTCCTTTTATCTGATGTGAAACTATTACTACATATAAAATCACTCAGAATATGTATGTTTCCACAGTTACATAAGATATACTTTTTTTGTTTAATTAGTTTGGAAAATTTGGTGGTTTTCTGAGCTTTTGAGATTCTGTATCTTTTTTCTAACTTGAGATTCTGACACTTTTTTCTAATATAGAGGTAATGGTGGCTTTTTTTTTTCCTCTGCTGACCTCTGATTCACTGATACACCTTCCCTCATAGCAATTTAAAGCACTGCCAATGAAAGATGTTTTGCTATGTGTTGAATCTGTCAAGCTTTTAACTAGTTTCTCCTCAGGTGTCCATTGAAGATAAAGCAGGTTTTGAACAAATGTGTCTCGGGGACTGTTTGTTAGCTAATTTTTCTTCTGAGTTTCCAGACGAACCAGCAACCTGAGTAAGGAAGAAAGAAGGTGATTTTCAAGACGAATGCTCTCTGAAATAGGATAAGCAATGCAGTGTTTGCCATTTGTCTTTTGAGATAAGTTACTTTAACCAGTTACCTTCATCTGTTACTTTGTTATCGCTATGTTTAAGTCACCAGCACTACAAAATTTGACTGGAAATACAGGCACAGATCTTTAAAGCACATTTTTCTAGTATTTCCTAGAAATTTATGCAAAGACTGCTATTTGTGTCGTAGGAAATTTCAATTTTGAAAGAGTTTTGGGGCAAAGGTCATTCATAAAGAGTTGGCAGTGTCTGATAAACTTATAAGTAGTTGCTTCATTATGAGGTAATAAAGGTAATCAAATAATCTGTGTTTCAGATGAGTGTATAAGCAGATAAAATGCATAAGGTCATATTCAGACTATTCCTGATAATGCCTCCAGATGCTGTCCTTTCTCAGTATTATTAAATCGACATTTTCTTACACTGCACATTAAACTGGGTAAAGAACTCCTGCAAATCACCCACACAGGACTGAAGTCCAGGAAAGGCTTGACAGGAGGAGCTGAAGTGATAGATGTTAAAACATTTGCCATTCTGCTTGGCTGCAGGTGCTGCTTGCAGTATCCTATCTATGGCTTTTCTTATATGGATACTGCAGCATGTGTGTTTTCTGTTTTACTCTTGAAGATAGAGTCTTCAAACAGTTTCCTTGCTTTGCCATTTATTTTAAGGTGAGCATCTTTAAGTAGTATAATCAATTCATTTGGCCTTTTAGTTCTTTCATCTCAGAATTCTGAGATGTGTAGTGGCTTTACCAAAAGTGAAGGTATATGGGGTTTTTTCTTTTTTCATTTTAATTTTTGAGTTGTATTACGTGACAGGTTGGGCCACATGCACATTTGAAGTAAGCTGTCAGATATCAAGTAAACAGAAATGCTACTGATCTATAATCTAAGATTTGGTATGCTATTTTTTTTGGTGTTGGTTTATTAAATTATTGTTGTAGATTAGGCTTTTGTAGATTGATCCCCATCATTTCTTTAAATGTATGTGACTATTAGCAATATATTATTCAGTAATCAGCCTGTATCTGAAGGTCCTAATCACCTGTATTCCATGATGTTGTTTAACATGTTGTTTTCTTTATGTTGATACACCTTCAGTATCAATAGTTGATACACCTACAGTCTCAAAATAACAAGATCTCACTCTGTCTAGAACAGAATTTGGACACACAGGAAATTTTTCACTGCTGCTTCTGAAGCTGTACATAATCAGTACAATTTGTGTGAATGATTCATTTCCAGGATTTCCTACAGCATATTTTACAAAGGCTAAAATTCAACTTTGAAAACAAATACTTACTTACTTCTCAGAATGCTAGCAGGTAACTTTGCCTAATGTTTTGACTTTAATAAGCTGGGTGCTTCTTGTTCTCATGAGTTTTGCTTTCTTTTTTAGTCAAAATACAAGTGAGATTTCAGCATTCTGTATCAAGTGTTCTATTGTACATTTGAAAACAAGTTACAAAAGGAGAGTCAAAGCAGTTTCAGGGATGATGTATCACAAAGCTGTTAAGAAATCTTTTCTCAGCTGGAGAAATGTGATTGTGAACCAACAGTTTCTCTCTTTGAGGTCAGGTACTTTAAAAACAGAGTTCACATGAACCTAGTTTTTAGTGAAGTAAGAGACAGTATCAGTATTGAATTAATATGTACACAGATAATGTAGCACACAGTTCTAGATAAATAATGAAAATTAGTGGAAGGTAAGTATAAATTTGAGAAGTAATTTAGAAATAAGTCATACATTTAAATATGTGCATAAGTGCTCCTGCTAGACAGGGAAATGTATTCTTTTGCCAGTTATCTAACCAATGATTTTCTAATTCTTCATATCCTCTGAATGACCGAGTTTATGATTCAGAACATCCTAAATTAATAATAATAGCAAAACATATGTCTTACAGGACATTCGTCTAGAAGTTATGATCGCAGTGTGCTATTTCTACCTTTAAAATTTTTAAAATGGAAATCCCATGTAGCGATAATAAAGGTCCTGTATCATCTTGAAGAGTGATGTAAACTGTATAATCATTTCAGTAAGAAAATGTTTGTCATAAATTTATGTAACAAACTGAGCCAAAAATAGGGTGAGTTCACCTGTATGGTAAATTTGTACTTCAATGTTTTCTTTGGGTTAGTGGGGGTCAGGAATAAAATTTGTTTATATGTAGGTGGCAGGTTATGTATTCCTGTTATTGATTTCATATTTGTGTCATGCTTTATAGTTCCTAATTCTTGCCTCTTTAATGGCTTTGATGGAAACGATGCTCTTTACTGCTCTTACTGTGTGTGACCAACCTCCAGACAAAGGATTGGGAGAAACTGGTAGTTTTACAATTCCAATCCACTTTGCTATTCATAAAGATTTCAAATTGAAATGAATACGCTTCTCAAGACTATCACCTGGAGACTAGAGAAACTGCTACAGTAGGAGTGGTTAGGTATTGTACGGGAAGTAGCTATCTCATATGCAACAAGTGTTTCTTGAGCAGTAGTAGTATTCATTTTTGCAGCTTAGTGGATGAGACACTTGGCTAATTGTAATTTTTTCTCTTCACAGCTTTTAGCATCTGTGTTATCCATCTAGAAATGCATTGCTGCTCATGCTTTATAGATTGCAAAGATGAAGTGGAAGATATGAAAGGACTAAAGTTAAAATGAAGTAATAACCTCAAAACAAAGCAAGCAGGGAAAAATGCAAAAAACTTTCAAGGTTAAGCTAAGAGCTAGACCCAAATGTTAAATGTCTTAAAGTCCTTTTTCATTTTGAATCCTTACTACAGGTAGAAATATGTGGACAGGCTTTGTTTAAGTGTGCTTGTTGATGGAGGGGTTGTCAAATACTCTGTTATTTCTTGAGGGTTTTTTTTTGTTATTTAGAGTGAGATCAGAGGAAATATTACCTTAGCTTTTTCACTTCTGTATAGGGTGTATGTATAGGTGTAAATGTAGGGTGTATGTGTGTAGGTTTCGGTAGTGAGAGTGGAGGGCTGCAGAAGCAACCTCTGTGAGAAGAGGTGGGGACTGCCAGGTGCTGGACACAGACAGTTCCAGCTGGCTCCAGTAGACCCACCACAGGGGATAGCTGAGCCCCTCAGCCAAGATGGTGGCATCTCTGTGGAAACATATTTTAAGAAAGCGCAAAAAATGCCATGCAGCAAAGCATGAGAGAGAGGAGTGAGAAAAAATGAGAGAAACAGCCCTACAGACACCAGGGTGAGAGAAGAAGAAAGGGTAGGAAGTGCTTTGGGTCCTGGAGCAGGTGTTCCCCTGCAGCCCATGGAAGGCCACGTTGGAGCAGATTCCCCTGACAGGAACTGTGGCCTGTGGAGAGGACCCCATGTAGGAGCAGGTTTATCCTGAAGTACACATGCTGGAGGAGGGGAGAAGTGTGAGGAGGAAGAAGCAGCAGAGAGGATCTGTTGTGTGTTGACTGCAACCTCCATTCCTAGAGAAGTTGAGAATGAAGGAGTGAAGGAGTTTTTGTATTAGCATGTTATTGACAGGACCCAGGTAGAGTTCAAATAATAATCCTGACAAAAAGGAGTTGGGGAGAAGGTGGTTTAGCTTTCTGGTTTTGTTTCTCACAATCCAACTCTGTTTTAAGTGGCAATAAAATAATTTTCCATAAGTTGAGTCTGTTTTGCCCATGATGGTATTTGATGAGTAATATCCTTGTCTTTATCTTGACCCTCCCTGTCTTTATCTTTTCCATCTCAGTTTCTCCCACCACCCTGTTGAGGAGGAGGACTGCAAAGAGCAGCTGGGTGGGTGTCTGGCTGCTAACCAAGGTCAGCCCACCATAACTTCCTTTATGGGCTTTTAAAGTATTATCAGTTTTAAGTGACTGTCTGTACTTTATTGTCTTTCTACACATGGGCAGATAACAAGAATCTATTATGAAGGGCTACATATCTAGATTTCAGAGATTTTTATTAATTATTTAAATATTGATGTGCTTTTTATAAGATTTGTAATCAGAATGGAGTAAGAATGCTACCAGGCTGTCTGAATTTGTCTAGGTCCCGAACTGGGGGAAATGAGATAATGTTCTAAGTGCAGAAATGTATTTGTTCTCTTTGTTTAATGTTACCATGTTTTATGTGAACATGTTTTTTTGTAATTCAGAAGAGACTTACTCCATGATATGTATTTTCCATGTAACTTCCTGAAATATTGGATTGTAGCTACACTATCAAAAAACCAGAGAAAATGCTTTCATATTAGCATGTGATTGATAGGACACAAATAAAGTTCAAATAGTTTTGAAAACTTTTCATATTTGCTATTAATTCTACTGAGGTGTTACAGGTACAAAACTCCTACTTATACATTTCTTGCCATCTCAGTGAGAGTTTTGGGTATTTAAAGATTACAGAATAAGAAAAAAATTTAAAAATGAGTTGCATACATTTGTTAGGAATTATAATGCATTCAGCTGGATCTTGACACAGAGGTAGAAATATGTCTTCAGTGTAAGGTTTCACTACAGTTGTTCTATTTGTATTGATTAACCAAGGACACGAGTTACTAATTGACTTTGCTGTTGTACTTTAGCATAATTGATAACTCGGATTTAGTATCTCCTCTATTACCATGTGTTTCATCATACAAGTATTGGGTATAAATACCTCTTTAATATCTTCTACTTTGTTTTGGAACAAGTGTACTTAAAATCATAATTTATGTTGCAGTGACACTGTTCACACAAATATAACTTTATGTTGTTATTTTCCTGGCAAATACTTTATTTTCAAAGGTTTATAAGTTAGTCATTAACACAATATTTAAAGAAATTTAGTATTTATGTCTTGAATGTGGTAGTAGAATATTATTCACAAGAAAAAGGCCAATGTGTTCATTAAGGATTTTGAAGCCTGTTAAATCATTATTAAAATTTTATATCTTAAGATGCAAAACTGTGCCATATTATGAAAATAACAGAAACAAAATGGTAGACATGTGCTTAACTTGCATTTCAAGAAATAAGGTAAACATGCACTTACATAATAAGCATCTGGGGATCCATCTTTTCTCCCCTGACTTTCACTATAGTTTGCTTACTGCACTAGGGACAAATCCTCAGCAGGTGTAAACTGTCATAGTTCTGACATCAAGAGATCTATGGCAGTTTATAGTTGTGAAGTTATGCTGCTGGTTTGTTTCTACGTATTTTCTGTGCTCTCTCTGATGTGTTCCACAGTCTCACAGACAATGCTCAGGAACTGCTTGGCCATCCAGCTCCCTTCAAACTAGCTCTCCTGACAGTATTCTTTTTTAGTAATACTTTCTCATTAAGTATCATTTATATATTGCTTCTAGCGCTCCAAACTTTTTTTTTTTACTGTCACTGAGAAATCTGAAAGATTTTATAATTCGCACATTGAGTAAACATCACTGGCACACCAGTGACTCCTTGGGATGGGTCAGTTGTAAGCACAATCTGAAACTCTCCATGGGGATTTTGTATGCAGTATCTTTGTAAAGATACCATATAGTTGTAGGAAAAAAATATTGCTTTTGTATGCCTTAATTGCAAATACCTTTCCTTTTGGGGGACTGCTACGGGTTTCTTTTTTTTTTTTTTTTTTTCTTTTTTTTTTTTTTTTCCTGTGTGTTTGTGAATAACCTTTAAAGTCAATTGTTTTAACCATTTAAACACTCTGTCCAGATGCTGAAAAACAATTTCATATTTACTGACTCATGACAATGCCTATTAACTTTTACATAATCTAGATCTGATCATAAAACTGGCTTAGCAAACAAATGGAGATGATTTTTGGGTTATCTGTTTAGTCCTTAGTGGCTGTCTGTCCAAATCACAGAGCCACAATATCAGATAACTTCTGTCAGTCCCTGAACAGGAGACCTCCAGATCAAGAATAGCAGAGGTGTTATAGATCAGGACTGAAACACATTTGCAGAGCTCTGCAAGGAAGCTTGTGTGGCATCTGCTAGTACTATGTCTGACATTTATAACTACTGCTATCAGTTCCTTACCTGAACAAATACACTGGAAATTCACCCCAAACCTCAGAAAACCTTCTATAACAATCCATCTAAAAAAATAGAAACTTAAATCCAACAGCAAATTTGAAGACTTGGATTTCAGTTACAGAAGCAGAAATGCTTATGGTGAGGAGGAAGAAAAAATCTGTGGATTGAACACACTGTCTATAGCTGGTGCAGTTTTAGTTTTTCCTCACTGTAAAGTATGGGGTTTAATTTAAAGAGTGAGATTAGGAGTGTAGGTGTAAAAAATGTAGATAAGTTTTGCATCTTCATTGGTGTTTACAGGAATAACACTTGCAAATGGATTTTTAGAGTTTGCCTAATACATTTTGTGTATCTTGGGCTCTTTTTTTCAAATGTAGTCCTTATTTTAAAATTCATTGAAAGATGAAATATCTGAAAAGATTACACAGTACTATGTACAGGAGTAAGAAATTTAGAAAAGGGATTGTAGTCATAGATGAGAAAAACTACAGTACCATTACAGTACATGCATCTTAGTTGCTAAAAACTATTTTGGAAATGAAAGAGATGAAGATACAAGTGTCTCTATCTTTCTTCCACCTCTCCTTGTAAACTGCACCAGGAGCATTATTAGGTCTATTCTGTTTCTGAACAGTGGCCAATATTAGAATATGAAAAGAACATTGAAGATTGCAGTAGAGTAATGGCGACTAATTTTTACATGACTTTCATAGTTTTATGCAATGTGCTTTTATATCTTCGTGTCAGTCAGTCATTGAAAACTGAAGCTCACTTCAGGTATCTTCTTTATGAAGGGTTATGATTTCTCATGTTCATATGAATGGGGACACACATTTATCTTTCATCTGAGTTAAAAAGAGTATTGCATCTTAGAGGATTTTTTTTCTTTTAAGCAAAGTGAAGACAGAAGTAACAGACATGCTAAGAAGTGCAGAATTGAGAACTAGCAGTAGTACTTCTCTAGTTAGAATTATCCTGAGAGACTCACTAGTAAAATTATTTTGAGAGAATCACTAGTAAAAACCTTCTGCATTCACACATGTAAACTAGTACAATAACTAACGAATTTTGAAATGCTGTTACCACCTGATGCAAAGAAAGTACAGCTGACTGAAATTGCTTGTGAAGTATTCCAGTCCTATGGAATTACCAAACCTGATGATGAAAAAGAAGAGTTCTTGTTAACGGTTCTTGTTAACTTGCACTTTCCCTAGAGGACTACAAAAGAAAATAATGGATACATTTGTACTAGTGTTTGTGTTCATTATTTATGGACTTGTATCTTTGTTTTAATTAGAATGATCAGTTTTTTACTCTTGCTGAGGGTGAAGAGGCTTAATATTCATTCCAGACATCTAAGACAGTAAATTACACTTTCAGGTGCATCATCATATCAATACTGTATGGTAGCATGTATAAGAGTAACAGTTATAAATGTAGGCCCTATGACAGGCTTGTGTGTTTATGAAACCAACTATGATGGGCCTTGTTAGCTTCTCAGTGTAACAAACCTTTTGCTCAGCATATGTCAAGAATGATTGCAACCCAGGCAGAATAGGGAATGAAGACTGAGGCTGTAGTTGTATAGGCTATGGAAAAACTGGTGTGGAAAGGAAGATTATTAAGCAGGGGATTAAGAAAGCAGTGCAGATAAACAGTAAGATATAGATGGTCTGCTGGTTAACATAGGATCCCTGTGTGGGAATACCAGTGGAGAGGGTAGGTCTACTTCAGTGTCCCTTTAAAGAAAATGGACTGCTGGCCCTGAAGACAGTGGACCAAAACCAGGGAAAATACAGAGAGTCACAGGGTCAAGAGTGAAGTTATCTGCATCTTGAGACTGCTTTGAATTGTTGCCAGTAGTTTCTGAAATATAGGGACAGGGCCATGTTGTAGATCCTTGTATGTTTTTGCAAATCCCTGTGGTTTTCATTATGTTATTGTGAATGACTCTGGGACATTTCAGGTTGGTTTGTGTTAAAAAAGAAAGAGCAAATAATGTAGTGGAAGACTGCTGCTACTGAAAAAAACACTAATTATTAAGCTTTTTGTGACATCGTTACTGAGTATGTTAGGAGAAGACTAGTCAGTCTGAGTCTCAAATGTAACTTGAACCTGGAAGCTTTTTCTCTATGGACATTTTTCCACTGATCATACAGCATGTTTTTAAATTTTTGCCTTTCTTCTGGTACTGTTTGTGTCTGCAAACAAATAGGAGCAAAGCATGGTAGTAGATAATGCAAGCTATTTGCAATAGCTCGTTATAGTCCAAGATGGCACTATAGGTCCCTGTCTTTATGAGTGTAGATAAGTTAAGAAGTTTATGCAATTTAAATGAAAGAACAGTTAGAACTTTGGATAAAGACAAGAAAAAAGAGAAAATATGGACTCTACAATTGTGGTGCAAAGGTTAAGCAAGAGGAGGATCTGAGGGTGATAGTAGAATTTCATCAAATACCAGTAAAAAGCAAACAAAATTTCAATCAAAATTTATACAGCTTAGATAGCTGTATAAAACATAGCATGGGAACATGAGTCTCATGAAGCTGCGTTTGGAGTTTGGTATGGTTTGGTGTGTACTTTAATAAAATGAAAGCATTACAGAAGTGGAAAAATGACAAAACGTAAGCAAATTAGTACAAGGACTTTAGGAGCGCTGTGTTTGTATACAATTATGTTCCAAAAGTAAGCATGCAGTTGTCTGAGAGAAGATGATTACAAGGACATCTCAAGAAGTCGCAAGATACAAGTTCTGAAATTGCAGTAAGTTGTTTTTCCCAGGCCTTGGAACAAGGCCATTCAAGTTTAAATTAAGGATGTGAGGCAACTAAAAGTTTGAATTCCTTTGTTCTGTCTTTGTATAACACTGAATAAACTACCAAGAGCAATATTACAAACAGCTAGTACTAAGAAGCTACAGATATTGCATGGTGAGTTATTTAAGCAAAATAAGACAGCTTTCTTAACTTTGTCAGAAATTTGTAGTCCACTCTGATAATCTGCAAAATGATTAATTTTTTGGAATCAGCTGATGCTGAAGACAAAGCTAAACTTTACCAAAAACAATCATATATGTAAATTTTATTCCACGGTTGTTATCTTTACATATGTTGTATGATAAATATATAAACTCAGTGAATTTCACAGGTATTTTACGTGTGTCACATGTAAGAGAGTTTTTCATCCTTCAGCAAAATTGGGTACTGTTCTAGAAAGACATTTAAGAAAGATCAATGTATTTAATCTGATGAGTTTTCTGGAATATGTTTTAAAACAAAATTTCTTATCAGAATTTTTAGGACACATTCAAATATCAAAAATAAGTAGATGTAAAAGACAGGACAATCAATAGCTTTCAAAGAACATGTGTAGCTGTTCTGTAGAATATAAACTATAGCCCTGATTTTCTGTTGTTGAAAGGAACATAGCCACTAGCAAGGGTAGTTTGTATCACAGGTGTCAATATTAGTCTTTAAGAGCTGTTTGCAGACATCTCTCCTTTTCCTCCCAGATGCCAGGGTAGGGTGTAGACAATGGAAGACCTGAACTGAATAGATCATATTTCTTTGCGTCTGTTTGCACGTAATGCTTACATAAACTGCAAGTACATCAATTTTGCTTCCAAATATGGGGCTTATTTGGTGTTTAGCACAATACTTCTGCCTTTTTCCCTCCTCTTTTAGAGTGATGAAGGTAATGTACAGGAACTTTTCTTGATCCTCTTTGCTGTTCCTCCTTTACCCCTTTATGAAATCTTTACTGGACAGAAAATTAGTAGAAGAATTCCAGCATGTAAGTCACAAAGTCAGTAGAATTTAGCAGCCTTATGCTATCTTCTCCTAAAAGCCTTGCTACATACCTCTGCTATCAACTTTAATCTGTCTGAGTAGAAGGAAAAGGCTTGTGCCTTCATCCCCATGCAGAATTCTTAGAAGTCTGGGAAGTTTGTTTCCTGAAGCCTACAGACATACTGGTGTATGTGTGAGAAGGCTTTTACCTTCTGGACACTGTATAGAAATGAATGTTTTGCCTCCTCTGCTGCACTTTCGATTTTGTGACCCCAGGTCCAAAGACTTACTGGAGAAAAGCTTATTATATTAAGCCTGGTTTTTAATTTGGTATCTTCTGCATATTACTTATTTGTAGACCCAGAAAAGCTATCTGTTCCCTGCCTGTTTAGATAGATAGTTAAGAAGTATGCAGAAAAGAAAAGTAGGGCTATTTTCTCACCTGAGAACAAGCTACAATTTTTAAGTCAGGAGACTTGTTGGACTATGGTTTCAATTTGTCCATTGCTAGCCTTGAGTTCTCACTTAAAGTTATTCTCTAGAAGCATGAGAATGACAGCTCTGAGTCGCTCTAAAGGCCTAGAGGAGCTATGTCTGTCCAGTTTTTTATTGCAAAAAAATTCTGTAGTTATTTTTGTTCCACATTTTGCATATTTCTACTATTCTGAGTTGCAAAAATCTAAGCCATACCTTTCTGCATCTGCATTTCTATTTGAAGGAAGACTTGTGTGCAAGAGTCCAAAAAAGTAAAAAGAGTAAACACATGACATGGAAACGGCATTCTCACATTACGCTTCAGCCTAAGAATGGAAAAAAGCAAAGCAAACCAAACCAAACCTTATAAATAACAGGCTGGTTTTTTTTCTGCATTGCATACCGCAGGCATGGTTTCTTATTTCTGAGTTTTCTTTCATTTGGAAAGCATTGTATTAATGGTCAGCCTGAAAAAGCAGAGAAAACTTTTAGGGGAGTATGAATTGATATGACACTCATTTGTAGAGTTTGTGGTCAACTGGGTAAACTAGGATTTACGTCCTTTTTTGAAAATACATATTTACTCTGTAGACTATAATGGTTTGAGAAAAAAAACCTCATTATGGTCTATAAGCTATACATGCATGTTAGACACTTTAAAAAGTGACTAAAATGGCTCTTTTTGAGTAATAAAAAGGTCTTAAATCTAATGAGTGCATACAAAAGGAAAGATTGGAATGCATTCAAGTGGCAGTAAAATATTTTCTGCCACTTTACAATAAGACCTTTCGTATTTTAATCTACCACTGATTTATTCACAGTCACTAATCTCAAAAGTCCAGCTGTATTTACAGTTTTAGAGCTATGTCACTATTCACTTTGAACTTTTTGGTAACCTCTGTGTTGCTGTATGAATCTATAATGTTAACATAGAGGCACTAGAACTTCAGTTCAAGAATATCACTAAACCATGCTTTAGTTAAATTAGTTGTGGATACTCAACAGAATTGGTCTGGATTCAGGTACCATTCATGAGAATAGGGGTGAAATCCTTTCCTTGAAAAAACAGTTTTTGCAACTTTGTTGCCCTGAGTAGTATGTAAATCAGCATGCAAACACATTAGACTGTGTCCTTTGGAGTTTTTTCAGGAGGAAGAAACCAAAAGTTATTAAGAAGTACTGACTTTTCATAATTTTAAACCTTGGAATCGCATCTCTAAGAACGCAAAGCATAAACTGGCCATTAATTAACCTTAGACAACAGTTTCTAACCACTTGAGTTAGGATTGACAAGGCTTCTGATTCTGGGGAATATAGCGGGAGCAAGCCTCTAGTGAGCTTTCTAGTGAAACCTGATCAGTTTATGAATTACATATCATGCAGTTGTTTCTAATTGCAAAGCACTGGTTTTGATTTAGGTTTTTTTCTACTTCTAAACAAGTAAATTTACATTACAGGGACAAATTGTAGGCCATTACTTTACTTTGTAAAGATAATCAATTACCTAGTCCTTCCATCTGCACCTTTGACTTCTTCTTTTTCCAAAAAATGAACAGAAAGATATATTTACATCTTAAATTTTTAAAAATCCATTCCTACATTGAGAAGAAAAATATAAATGTTATCTCTTAAATCACAATGCATTATTATATCAGAATAAGACTTGCAAACTCAGAGCCTCTATCAGCAGAAATCAATGTATAAAAGCCATCAAAAAGGGAAACGCTAAGTAAGTAGTGTAATTAGATAAATGTAACTGTAGAACCTCTGGTTAAATGAACCAAAGAAATATGAACCTGAAGAGGAAGCCTGGAACATGAGGACTTTGAGATTATATGAGGAAATGGGAGATGAATTGCTGTAGGTCTAAGTTATCTGTGTGTCATAGCTGTGTTTATGCAAGTGACTTTGAGTGTGTCACTAATGTTTTCTGACATTTGCACACATTTGTGCACATAAATAATCAGAATGCTTCTTGGCGTAAATTTGACCTGTGCCCACCAAAGTCCTCCCTGGCACCCTCCCTGGGTATGATTTGGCTGTTAAAATGCTCTCCATTACTAGAATAGATAAGGCTGTGCCACTTTGGCATGTTCCTTCTGGCACGGCTGTTTAATATCATCCCAGCAGGCTTTGTGCCATACCCCAGGCCATGCCAGATGCACCTCTGACATCGTGCTATACAAATGCCATTTTTAAGAAGTGCTGTGAATTAACCTGCTGATTTTTCATAGTTGCACAGCAAAAACCAGAGTCTTGGTATTGAGGAGGCCAGGAGATGACCACACTCTTTATAGTCTGCAAGAAACTGAGTGAGAAATGTTCACTGTTTTTTTTATGTTAAGTCCTTTTCCAGCTAGGTTATTTGTTTTGAGAGAGAGAAAGTTCACTAGTGTAGGTATGGTCTGTTCCAGATCTTAGTGACCAGGTCTTAGTGACCAGAGACCATTCCTTTCTACCTTTAATTTACAGCTGTAAAGTATGGGTACTATATTTTTCTTCCAGGTTAGAAGACAGGCTCACTGCTTGGCTGCACGGGGGTATATGTAAGCATTGTAAAGGACTCTGTGCTGCTGTGTGTGTTTCTCATAGAAGACCTCACCCAAGATCTCTGTATGCTGTGCAGAATGTAGCAGACTCTGATGACCATTATGGCACTGGGATGTTGGTGTCAAGCCTGTCCCTTGGTATCTACCACTTGAAGTTCTTCTGTGAGTCTTGTTTAAATTGGTGTACTTTGTCCTGTCATGTAAGAGCTATAGATGGCAGGGAGGTAGGAACTGAGGCCCAAGTTTTCCACTAATGCAATGTGGATAAATGTGCTGCTGGGAATTCAGAGCAGAGACCAGGGACTTTATTTGACACATTTTCTTTAAACAGTTTATTGGAAGGGGTTGCAGTGGTGTGTTTGAGACAGGCAGGTCAGAAGTGGATTGTATACTGAAGGATGTGTGATGGTGAGATACACAGAATCATAGCTGACTGTTGTACTTCAGAAAAGTTCTGCTGAAACAAAGTATGGATAAAACCCAAAAGAGCTATGAGGTGTACCATTTCAGTGCTTCTACAATGGAAAAACAGGACTTCCATCTTGTGTACTTGTTTGTTGTCTTCAGAGTAGACTTGGATGATGAGACAATCAAACAGCTTGCAGTATTTTCTGATTCACAGAATCACAGAATCATGGAATCATTCAGGTTGGAAAAGACCCTTGGGATCATCGAGTCCAACCATCCCCCCTACTCTACAAAGTTCTCCCCTACACCATATCCCCCAACATCTCATCTAAACGACCCTTAAACACATCCAGGGATAGTGACTCCACCACCTCCCTGGGCAGCCTATTCCACTGTCTGACCACTCTTTCTGTGAAAAATTTTTTCCTAATGTCCAGTCTGAAGAAAGATGTCATAATGATGAAGGTATAAGATATCCTGTATTGGAGTAGTCTTATTGTTATGATTCTGTGTGGGGTGTTCCCTGATGCAGATGGAGATGATTTATCTTCCTCTATCATGATATGTGAAGGAGTGAACATTGAGTAGTGAAATCCTGTCCTACCATGCATTCTTCATACCTCTTATGGCCTATCTGTCAGCTGTATTGTTGGTTCACATGGTATTCTGATGCGTACTGCAGTGGGAAGCTGTGCAGATGAAGTATATGGAAACATTCCTTTTAGCTGATATCATCAATTATACATGATATATTTGGAAGCATGTTCAAAGATATAATGATGAACTAATTTTGTAGACTTAGAAAAAAGTTCCTGTATCATCTTTAGAATTGTATTGTCACCTACAATGGGGGTAAAATGGGTTTTGGGGGTAAAAATTTTTCTCTTTCAAAAACTGTGAACTTTCAGAGTCATACTCCTGAAAAAATTGTACAGACCTCAGTGAGGTTTAGGAATTATATTAGAACTTATTTTTGTTAAAGTATCATGGAAAATAATGGCAAGCTAATGCAGGCTTTCAGATAGCTGTCTTGGAAATGTCTGGTGTGATACACCTATGTATTTAGTTTTATAGTTTTCTTATTGTTGGAAGTGTGGGAAAAGCAAAGGAGAAGGAAGCCGGTATAACAAGAAATTAATTCAAAAAATGCTTCTCCTGGGCATGTCAGAAGAATCTTCTCTCTGGTATCTGCACTTTGTTTATTAGAATAAAGTTAACTCTTCGTACTTCACCAGTGTTGGATTGGTTCCCTCACCCCTTTACATTGTCAACATATTCTCATATTCTCATTATTATATTGAATTTTAATAGTGTGCATAAGGTAAAATGCAAGTGTGTCTGTCAGAAATGTCTTTTGAATGTGTGTGTAATAAAGTGGGTCAATCTTAGTGCACTGCTAATGAATTGAGGGAAGAAAGAAAAAAGGCAGTCATTGTACAGACATATATTGGAACTGAGCAACAAGAAGCTAGGTGCTAATGCTGTCATAATCAAGAACAAAAGATAAACCTATCAATTATCAGGCTTACCAACAAAGAAGAAAGCAGGGGCTTCTCTTTCAAGGTTAGCCCAAAATGCAAGTTGTAACGCATTAAGTCTTTCAGTCAAGCACCAGTTTCTTCTAGGCTTACTGTCCCAGACACATGACAAGAGACCTGGCCTTAACCTGTGTTCCAGCCTATTGACGTGTGAAGGGTTAGCCTTGGATAAAGACCAAGCACCCACCCAGCCACTCACTCACTTCTCCTCCTCTGTGAGATGGGAGGAGAAACTGGGATAAGAAAATTTACAAGTCAAGATAAAGACAAAGAGATTGCTTAAAAATTACTGGCAGAAACAAACCAGAGTTGACTTGAGGAAAAATAGTTTACTGGCAATTCAATAAATTCAGGTAGTGAGAAACAAGAAGACAAATGTTAAAACAACACATTTCATCGCTCCTTTCCCAGGCTCAATTTCACTCCTTCACTCCCAAATCCTCTACCCATCCCCCAACATGGCACAGGAGGGGTGGTGGAGGGTGGGGAAGGGGCTATATTCAGTACTTGGCAGTTTTTGCTGCTCCTCCTCACACCTTTCCTCTGCTCCAGCATGGGTTCCTTCAGGAAACAAATCTACTCCACCATGGTCTCCTCCAGGAGCTGCAGGAAAATCGCTGCTCTGACCTTGGTGTTTCCTCTACTGTTTATTCCTTTTTGTGCCTCACTCCTCCTCCTCTGCCTATCTATTACTTTTTTCCTCTATCTTAAATGTACTTTCACAGAGGTGCCACCATCTCAGCCCTGCAGTGGATCCATTGGAGCTGACTGGAATTGGCTGTGTCCAGCATAAAGCAGCCCCGGCCTCTTCTCACAGAGGCCACACCTGTGGCACCGTCTCCTGCCACTACCAAAACCTTGATGATTATGCCTAATACAGGATGTAACTGCTTTTCATCATTTAGAGAGATCGAGGTACCAGCTTATGTTATTTACTTGAGTACTGTTTCTGGAAATGATCTCAACAAGGGGTAAGGGGGTGGACCATTCAGGCAAACGAGAGGAACAAGTGTGTTTGTATATGCTGGCACTAATGACCTGTTTTGGTTGCATATCTGGTAGCTGTACACATGCAATGAAAAATGAACTTTTTCTTAAACCTTGAAGACTCACAATATTAATTTCAGGCTTTATTATGAATATAACTAAGGATTTTAGAGTAACCAACCTATCACACCAGAGTGAATCTTCACTTTCCTGCTCCACTTGTTCTTGTTTGCCCAGCTGGCCAAGTGCACTCCCTGTTTTTCTCAGGAAGTGCAAATCTCCCAAGGGTTTTCTTATCTATTCCTGGAAGACCACCACTACAAAACCACCTGG